>NC_056729.1:737790766-737813266 GCF_019279795.1 Protopterus annectens | reverse complement strand
GCCTTGGGGCTTAAATAGGGAGGAACCAGGAAGGGGAAACAGCAGTATGAAGGCAATCAAGGAGAAGTAACATAGCTGGCAGGTGGAATGTATCAGAATCAGCCAATTACACATGCAGCAGCCCAGCACACTAATATAAACTATGCAAATACCCCACAGACTGTTTTTTTCCCACAAACTCTACCCCACCGATGTACACAGATGGTGGATTTTTAACTGGCAAAACTAACTAAAAATGTTAGAGGTTGCTGCTGCTTTACTCCATCAATATGTACTAGAGACTGAGGGTGGTGAGGAGGAGAATGCTAACAACCTACCCATAGTGAGGAGGAGGAGGAGAAGGGTGTACAGAGCCAGGATAAACTACCAGGGCTTATATGAGCTGGAGATAGTAGAGCACTATAGGGTGGACAGGAACATTCTACAGCAAATCATTGAGCTGTGCCAGCCATGCCTTACACACAGAACTAATTGTGGGGAACCCATCCCTGTGGATACTAAGGTATGTCTAGGCTTAAGAATACTAGCCACAGGTACCTTCCAAAGACCAACTGGGTATATCATGAGGGTCTCACAGGCATCAGCATCCAGGGTACTCCACCAGTTCCTGGATGCCATGACACAACATGCCAATGACCACATATATTTCCCCACCACCCATGAGGTGCTGACCACACGTATGTGTCTCTTCCACTGTATAGCAAAATACCCTGAGGTAGTTGGTGCTGTAGATTGCACACACTTCCACATCAAAGCATCACCTGGTGAGCGGGGCAGGGTCTACATAAACCACAAGGGCTTCCCCTCCATCAACTGCCAGGTCATGTGTGATGCCCAGGGCATTATCATGAATGAGTGTTCTGGCAGCCCTGGAAGCTATCACGACTCCCACATCTGGCATTGCTCACAGCTGTATCAGATGCTTGCCAGAGGGGTCATCCCATATGGCCATCTAGTGGGTGATGTTGGCTATGCACCAGAGCCATGCCTGATGACACCCATCAGAAATGCACACACACACCTGAACAAGTACACCATAATGAGGCACACGCACAAGCCAGGATCATTGTAGAGCATGTGCTTGGGATGCTCAAGTTACAGTTCTGCTGCCTTGACATATCCGGTGGAGTCATGCAGTACTCTCCAGCTACATGTACACAAATGTTCATAGTATGTGCCATGCTACACAATATGATCCTGCAGAAACAGCTGCAGCAGTGAACAGCACAGGGGCAGGGCCACACAGTCCCCTACCATTGCCAAGGTGAGCACAGTCACAGAAGGACTCAGAGAAGGAACATCCTGAGCCTGCCCCTGTAGGCAGAAGGAGCTGTGCACAGTATGCCCAAGCCTTGGCAAAGAGGCAATGCATAGCACACACACTGGTACTGTATGACCCAGGGACTGATACCTCTCTCTGACTCACACATACAGTAAAAGGGATGCCAAACATGACACTACCTGAGCTTAACCATGTATAGGGAGTGTACTATCTGCATCCAACATAGTCAGCCCTCCAGTATTGTCCTCAATACTGGCCTAGCAACAAGGTAAGTCACTCTTCCTATCAATTACTGAATTGAATGGAGTAGTATGTTCTCATACTTGTATGTATGATATGGATGCAAGCATGCAAGGGAATTGGGTGTATGAATGGGATAGCAGCAGACAGCTATATGGGACAGCTGGAAATTCATAAAAAATACTAGTGTAAACATACTAGGCAGCAATACACAAGGTAACAACCCCCACTGCAGTACATGTGATGGCCCAAAGAACTGTGGGTGTCAATAGGTCACATACATGGATGTCAGTGAGGGTCACATATCCACCACCAGCCTCACCCAGCAGGACAGGTGTAGATGACCATGATGAAAGGCCGAGCTAAGGCCCCCAAATGATGGCAATGGTGAACAGCCCCCCACCAGACCTATGCAGACATGCTACAACAGGTCTGGCAGTTGCATTCTAGTTCTGAAAGGTAAGAAGTCTGAAACTGAAATACATGCCTTTAAGATCTAACATGTGTACTCTGCTGATATGCCTCCTGTCTGCATGATAGGTCACAATACAATATGAAAATTAAACCAACAGAGTAACCTAAATACCATTGTAGTCATTCAAATGTTAAAGTCTGCAGGTGTGCTCCCTCCCACAATCCCATGTAGAACTGCAGTAACAGATGGCCTGCAGAAAACTCAAATGGCCTACAGTCCTCTGGCAAAGCCCCATGCCTCACCCATAATGCCAAAGTACGGAATGTCAGGGAGTCCCAACTAACTACCTAACACAGTAAACAGAAAACAAATGCAAGTAGCATGCCTCCCCATGTCCTACTGCAGGGACTGTGGATTAGGCCATAAATACTACTGGGATAAAGGCCCAACTATAAGGATATATCTGAGATATTGCTAACACAATGTTAGGTGGAGGAGAGAATAATGGGGGGGGGGTGTAGAAGCATGGATGTCATGGAGTGTGTGAAGTCTGAATCTCTAATACTACACCAGACTGCAAACCCATTAATGAATAGCCACAAAACTGCTTGTAAACCACAATGTGTAGGTAAACTGACCAGATATACAAGTCCTGCCTCTGGATAATCTGGGTTTATCTGTACTGCTGAAAGGTATGGCCCCAGCAGGATATGGCCAGTCCGTGAAGTTGAGAAAAGCACAAGGAGGAGAATCCCAGCCAGCATACTAACAAGGTGCTGGACCATTTACACAGAACCATCAGTCTATTGTCTGTAGCTACCCCTGCACAATGGTAGGTGTGTGCCAAAATGTGTAATCTATATGCCTCAGAATATCGGTCTCAGCTTCATTCATCTGTATTCCCGGTAAATAACTGTGAGCAAAGAAGGAAAACTGTCAGTAGTTGATGACATGACACATCCCCTGTATGTTAAGCCCATTGTGTCTCCATATTGGCAACCTATCTACAGATATCCTGCAGAAACAGTTTACTAGGTGTAGCTGTAGCACACAAAACCCTGAACTGGAGTCCAACCCTCCCTGGAATGGATGCATATACTCAATATAGAAGTTCATACTGGGCATGCTCCTACATTTGGAGAAATGAAGCCAATGTCTCACAACACAGTGGACTACAGATATCGGTTATTCAAAGCTGTCTGTGCACACACAGCAAATTCTACACCATTGATACTTCACACACACACACACACACACACACACACACACACACACACACACACACACACACACACACACACACATTGGATAGGAATACACCCACATATCTAAGGCCAACATAATATAATATGTCAAACATACATACACAGAGACGTGGGTAAGAGAAAGACAGATAGTGGCAGAGAGATTCCCATTATGAGGCCTCTCCCATCCACTACACGTCCCATAGGCCTAAATCACATGATGTGCTGATATCATTCACTGTAGAAATACCTTTGGTTAGCCCTCAGCCCTATAGTGTCAGTGGTGCTTGTGATAACTGTGTAACACTACAGTACAAATAGGTATCCTTGTAGCAGTTGTAATCTCAATCCTGTCAAATGTAAAGTTGTGGGTGAGTGTGTGTGTGTGTGTGTGTGTGTGTGTGTGTGTGTGTGTGTGTGTGTGTGTGTGTGTTTCTAGATGAATGTGGTTGAGGCCATTCACACTCCTTTCCTTCTCTTTCAACACTGCTGCTGATGTCACTCACCTTCAAAGATACCTATAAACAACTCTACAATATATAAGTGGCGCTTGTGATAACTGTGTAATACTATAGTGTAGCAAACTAGTTAGGTACGAGTTCCGATCCTGGCAACTGTGTAAATGTGAGTGTTTATGTGAGAGATTGTGTATATCCTTGTAGAGACCTGATTTTGTGGACATTCACACTTACAACAATTCCCTTACCCCTCCTTTAGCACTGTTGCAGATGTCACTCACCTTCAAAGATACCTTTGGACACTCTTCAATGTATAAGCTCCATGGCACTTGCAATAACTGTGTAATACTATAGTGTAGCCGACTAGTTAGGTAAGAGTTCCAATCCTGCTCCTGGCAACTGTGTAAACATTAGTGTTTGTGTGAGAAAGTGTGTGTATCCTTGTAGAGACCTGATTTTGTGGTCATTCACACTTACAACACTTCCCTTACCCCTCCTTCAGCACTGCTGCTAATGTCACTCACCTTCAAAGATACCTTTGTACAGCTCACCAACATGTAAGCTCTGTGGCGTGTGTGATAAACGTGGAACAATGTAATAGCAAAAACTACATAGGTAGGGCTTTGAATCTCATTCCTGGCAAGTGTTTGTGTGTGTACATATATATGTCCGTACCTCAAAGATTTTGGCCTCATTTATACCCAGTACACATCTTAGTGTCTGACTTTAGCAATCCTGCAGATATCATCCACCTTAGAAGTACCTGTTTGTGACCCTAGACCATGTAAGGTCAGTGGGGCATGTGGTAAATGCGTAACTTACCGGTCTGAAATGATAGATAGAGGTTTAAACATCACTCCTGGCAAATGTAAATGTGTGTGTAGGGTAAAATATTTTGCGGAATCTCTCACTCACTACATCACCCAATGCCAGTATTTACAAGGGCTGGTAATGTTCCTCACCTTAGAAGTACCTTGGGACAACATCTAGTCTATAAGTTCTGTGGCACATGTGATAAATGCATTGCACTCCAGTAGCAATACATAGCTAGGTAGGGGTTAGAAACTCAGTACTGGCAAGTGTGTGTGTGTGTGTGTGTGTGTGTGTGTGTGTGTGTGTGTGTGTGTGTGTGTGTGTGTGTGACTATGTCTGGGGGTTGGTGTGCTTGTGTAATAACAGGATCCATTGGGGGTGGGTTTTGCTAAATTATTATATTGAGGACCTAGTATATGTCGCAATTTCCACATTACAAGACCAACAGTTGTCAAACACCGTAGAGGTTGGTGTAGATAAACACAGCCCTAAATGTCTAGTGCCATGTGCAATGACTATGTGACAGTATGGATTAGTGAACAATGTAGGCAACCCTCCTTATACTTTGAGACCACTCTCCACCCACATATCATACACAAACACACTTGGCTAGGCAACAACCACTATACCAGTACTTCCCCTGCATATTGCCTCACAGATAGTACCCACAGTGTGATTGAAGTGGACTACATGGCTGTTGACCACAACAGTGCCATTGACATCAGAAAATATTTTGATGTGTTATATCTCCTGACTGAGTGTGTGTTATCCAGCAAGTAAAAGGACATGACACTCTGTTCCATCCCCTCAGTAGCCCAATTAATGTGTACAGTGGCCCTTTTGCCATGTTCTCCACTGGACACCTACAATTGTAGAGTCTGCAAAGGTATCCCACAAAGGGAATACCATGCCTTATACACATGCCCTGTATGGACAGACACCACTAACTCCACTGAATACCCATATCATACTGTCAATGTAGGTGCAATCACTACCTCAGTTACATTGCCAGGTCTCACCAAATGAGGTCAGGAATGCTACATCAGAAGATACCAATTTGTCCACACAACATGTCTCAGAGACCTCAAGCACAATTCCACACTTCAAAGAACATGCATGTGGGACATGTGCACAACCCAGACACTGTCCATGTTATGGAATATAAATCATATACATGGAAAGCAGTGCACATTATTGTCCACCCACAATAGAAAGCTGGATGAGTGGATGGGGAATACAATACCTACCCTTGGGGACCACTCTAGTGACTATACTCCTGAGCCACACTGGGGACTGTTGTCATGTGGCCAGATGCCAGGGTATTCCCTTGGGCTAGCCTTATAGAGCCTTCAGGCCCATTCACCTACTACACACCTATGAGGCAATGAACCTATGGATCTCAGTACTGTCAAACGTGTGTGTGTGTGTGTGTGTGTGTGTGTGTGTGTGTGTGTGTGTGTGTGTGTGTGTGTGAATAGTAATCCCAGTGTGTTTGGTTGATGAATATCCCCTGTGTCTGTGGTTATTAGCAGTCGGAGGAGTGTCCAAACCAGAACATGTACCATTCTCCATTCTACAACAGATGTTTTAAATCAACATGTACCTATGTACAACCTTCAGCACTATAATCTGTGAGGCATATGCAATCACTGCCTTACAGACCGGGGATTATTGTGCACATACTGTACCATGCCTATGACATGGTGGATGTGTTACCACACTGCCATACCCTGTGGTCTTGTTACAGGGCCACATCCTGGTGACACACAGGTGCCTAGAACAGAAATGGGACACAGCATGTGAGAACACAGTCACTCAGCACTTCACTTGTGGGGAGGAGGGTTAAAGTTGGCACTGAATGTGTTGCCAAGACTGTGGCCAATATCTGTTGCCTCAGGATAGGTATTAGCTTTGTGCAGTAACTCGCAGCACTTGTGTTTAATGCTGTGGAGGTTGTTGATGTAACTATCAAAGGCTGTTGTGAATGTTGTCAGTGTCTGCTGCATCTCTGCTGCCATAGATGCCTGTTGGGGATTCCATGAGGGATCCAAAGTTATTTTTGAGGATAATAAGGGAGTTCAACAGGCATGGGACACCACCTTTCCCTGCAACAGTGTCATCCTTCTGATGTACACTTTAGTAATTGCAGGGGACCATCACATTGTCTCCCAGTGTTTGGAGGACAGTGTCTGGGTTATCTTGGCTCTGGCTAGTACCATGCATTCATGTACCTGTTTGTACAATGCCCATGTGTATGATTCCACAGTCATGCAGCTACTTCCTATTGCCATGACTGCAGTGAAGACATCCACCCCTGTTTTCATGACTGCAAAGTCAGCTTTGGAGAGGTTTAGCCAGGTGTTTTTCTTTGTGGGGGATGTGGCTGACATGTTGAGTTCCATGTTGATTACAGCCTGTGTGAATCTCACCATGCAGGGTTGGCATCTGTGGATGAGCAACAGTCCCATATTTAAGTGGTCAACAGGTCAAGGTTGTTGCATCCTCTACCAGGGGTCAGTATGAGCTGGTCTAGGGTAATGGAAATGATGAATCCCAGAAGTGTTGGGCCACTGTATTGGTGCTTGGCTACATTCCCCAGGTGATGGAGGGGTAGTTGAAGACTTGTACTATGTTAGTGTTGCATTGGACCATCATAGATGGCAGGGTATTGAGGAATGTGCATTGAGAGTCTAGGGACATAGATTCGGATCCATAGCAGGCTATGGTCTGGATTGCACTATTACCCCAAGGCAGTTATACCGGAAGTATCTCCAAAGCATTATGATGGGATACTAGTCTAGAGGTGTTCCTATCCATAATGAATAAGGAGACAACATCACCTGTGGAGGTGTGATGTGGTCCATGTTTGGGGGCTGACAGCTGTGGAATGCGTCATAGCCTGATACTGCAGGTCTGCTGTCTGCTGTTGTGAACCACCTCTCCATTACAGCAGGCATGTGTCCACCAGTCCAACTGCTATGAGTAACAGCATCCTGACAGTTAGATGTCAACTGTTGAGCAGCATGACCCTCAGATTGCATACATGTGTAGCTGTTATGGTAGTAATAACATTAGGAACACTGCCTAATAAGGCACTATAGGGGTGGCAAGACACTTAGCCAGTACCTGACAAGCCAGCAGTGACAGATGTAGGCAAATCACTGGGTTCTTTCAGTCATGTCATCCCAAGCAGAGAGGTTCTGGATCCCCTGAGAATGACACATAACATGTAAGCCAATGATGCAGTCAATCATCTGTTGATAGTACCACCGCATCATTCTGGGTAACAGCTGTATACTGCCCAGGGCTAGTGTCACACCTGCCTGGACCACATAATCAGAGAAATCAACCATGTCTGATGTCATGTAGTCCAGGGAGGTGTGTTCCAAGGCATTCACACCCACATGGATACGGAGTGATACTCAGTTGTTGTGGAGTGACATGACTGGCTGTGTCATGTGTTAGATGCTGGCATGTGATAGATATTTGGCTGTTACCTGCTCCATATTCAACTTAGTGAGTGGGATGTGTGTGTGTCTCGGTATTCAGTTACCCATGATCACTGTATTGTGCAAGGTGGTTAGCCTTAGGAGCTTAGGCTGGGGGGACACTGTGTAGGTTAAATATGTCTCCCTTGGCATGTGCCATGTCACGATGTCTGAGTGGGTGTCTGCCTTGCTGGTCTTTGCTGTTTGGGTAGATGTCCATTGAGTGCCTCTGGGAACGTAGGTGTGTGGCTTTTCACCATATGTCATGGTTGTCAAGGTGGATGTCATGGTTAGCTACGTGTTCCTCATGGTGTGGTGCAGGTGTTGATCTTATCCTCTTGACCTGCTAGTCCAGTCTTTGCTGGAGAGTGCATATGTTCACATTGTGTGATATATGGGTAACCCTCACAGGTCTGAGTGTTTGGAGTTTAAAGGGGTGGGTTATCTGTATACATGAGGCAGTTGTAACAGTGCCCCAGAATGGACAAGTGCACCAGGTTAATGGGTGAAAGCACAGATAGCCACCCTTCAAACATGTCAGGAGGGTTAGACATAACTAGTAAGTATTGGGTGACATCTGTGATGAACACGTACTGCTGATGCCTCACAGCTGTGCCACACATCTTGATACAATAACCTGGTGAAGTCCCAAGCCATACTGCTAGTTGAAGTGCAAGACAGAAAGGACTAGCATGATATACAGTTGGAACAGAAGGCAGACCATCAGCCACCTGTAATACTTTACCACAGCTGTGCAGTTATATGCAGCTTTGGCCATATGAAAGTTCAGTCAGCTCTGTAGTGCATGCAGTAACTGTGTAGTACTATAGTAAATATACATAGATAGGCAGGAGTTTTAATTCCACTGTTGGCAATTGTGTGTGAATCATGTACTCTCTGGCTCATACCATTTTTTACCTGTGTACTACCCTTTCACTTCCCTTCACTCCAATTTAGTAGACCTGTTGATATCATCCACCTTAGAAGTTCCTTTGGAAGAAGTGGAAATGTATAAGCTCTGTGAAGAGCCTCATAACTGCATAGCACTATAGTAGAACTACCTAGATAGGCAGGTGTTCTAATCTTAGTGCTGGCAACTGTTTGTGTGTGTGTGTGTGTGTGTGTGTGTGTGTGTGTGTGTGTGTGTGTGTGTGTGTGTGTGTGTGTGAGGATCATATCTTGTGTGGCTTATACCATTTTGATGTGTATACCATACACTGTTGGTGACCACCTCCCACTGCCATTACTTTATATAGTGTGGTAACAGCATCTGCCTCACATGCAGCAGGTTAAACCATTGTACAGTCCTCTGTTCAGATGTGTCTGGAATATCTATATGTCTGAAACCTATACATTGTCGGAAGTGGTCTGTGTGCCTTAACAATGCTCATGTATGTGATATTATAGCCAAATAGGCCACAGTGAGTGTACTGACACACATGGTAGCATGAGGTATCATACCTGACTGAAACATCATGCTGATAGAATGTCTGCCACCCTCACAGGTGGCCAGCCTTGTAGGTGCAATACATGAACCCAGATAATTGGTTTTACAAGTGAACTGTACCTGTTATGGGTCACATTAAAGGCTGGAAGAGGTGTGGACTGTCATATTGTGGTCCTAATTAGTATGTAACAGGAACACCTTGCATCTTAAGAGGGGTGTGTACACAATTTATATCCTATGTATACTAGTAATGTGTCACGCATGACCCTACCTTAGGCCATTTGTCCAGCACAATTTGTTGGCCTCTGTCCAGATGTCTTGGCACTGACAAGTTGTGAGGTATGCTGCAGGAATGTTGAATTCATGTTAGATAGGCCCCAGTGGTGACCACTGTGATGCAATACAGTTACCCCAGCACAAGTGAACATGTACAACAAGTAATATAGATATTAAATAAAGCAATATAGCTATTATTGATGGTTGTGTGCATGGTAAATTGCATGCGCTTCACATGCCTATGGTATTGCCAGGCAACAACAGAACAATGTCATACTCACCAGCTTCAGGCTGCTGCCCCATATGCATACCAGTGGGTCCTAGGTAGTTGTGAGAGGGAGTTATTGTCAGCAGATGCACATGTGGCCTTGGTACAGAATAGATGCAGCATGTCTGCACATCTACAGTACTAAATGCAATAATACACAATGTCCTGTCCTCACCATTAATGTGCACCTCTGTGCATTAGAAAACCACATCCACAACTGCAATCAGACCTGACACATGCATGTAGATACAATAAAGATACATGTATGTCTGATAGATTAGTATACTAATCCTCACTGGGCCCTTACCTGCACACTCCTCATCCAGTGTGTGTGTGCAACTCACCTCCACAATGTTTCCCTCAGCATCATGGCTTGTGTGTTTGGTGTATGGCCCATGTGTGGTGAGGAGCTCCTTGGTAGGTGTCAATGGGGGCTGGATGGCTGGGCCCCCCTTGTTGCTAGCCGGTCCTTCGCTACAGCAGCAGCCCATTGATGGACAAGGCATTTGAGGTCAGTGGCCCGATGCTGCACATGCTCATAAGTTCTGCTGTGCAGGCCGGCTTTATTTGCCCTGTAGACCACACTGTTCCACAGGGCAGTCCTCTTCTGCACATCTTCTGCTCTCCATCCCAATAGCAAGGCATAATGTTCAATCTCATATTGGGTGATGATGTCTGTTTCCCCAACTGAGAATGCTGGTAGGTGAGCACTCTGCATGTTACCTGGAAGACATAAACAGGAAAAAGATCACAGGACCTCATATGGTTGTCAAAATGCACATCAATAGTGGATATTACTTACAAATAATCCAGACTACACCAAAACCCTCCAAGATATCATGGCTATAGCAGTTTGCATTACACACCTGTCCCTGAGCTATCTTATTCCCCCCAATGTTGGACACTTGATTGCATAATCCTCTATCCTCCATTCATTTCTGTATAGAAGGTTGACAGTGGGCATCTTAAATGTGGATGGTGTGTGGATGGTGGCAGGTCTGTGTTTGACTGTAGTGTGTGATGGAGCTCTAAGCACATGCCTGAGTTCATGTAGGAGGTAGCCAATGATGTTATTATGCCTCATGGAGATATGCTGTTGTTGCTATCTGTAGACAATATGTACATGCTCACCATTGACGAGGGGAGGAGTGTGGCTGATGTGCATATCTCCCTATACAACTGAGGTGGACAGGGTTGTGATGTTCCCACCTAACCTGTGTGATGCAGGTTGCCTATATCCACGGCATGCGTGTATGAGGTGTTCTTTTCTTCCAGTACAGGGTGAATTGTGTTGTTTCATCTGAGACTTACAGCATATGCGGAGACACAGTTGCAATTTTCCTTGGTGGTGTGGATATGTCTGATGCATAGTCATAGTCAGCCTTACAGGAAGTCACCTGTGAACTTACATGCTTGCTCAGATATAGATGGACTTGCTTCAAAGTGTTTGCCTGCACCTATGTTTCCCTGTACAGCCAATGTACCAACCTATTATGTGGTTTGTGTATTGCTGCTGTCTACGAAAGGGGATTACTCTACCTTGGTGGAGGCTGCATATACAGGTCAGGTACTGCTGTGTCCATATAGCTACAGTGGATATAAAGGGTACACATGCCTGATACACTGCCTGGTATTTATGCAATTGGAACATAACGTCACAATAATTCATGTCATAACAATTCTCACCTGTAGTGTGACCTATAGCCTGTACAATTCAATTGAAAACATAACAATCGGTGTGTGAAAACATATGGAAATAATGCTCAGTACAATAAGCCAGTTGAATGAGTGTGCTCACCCTTAAACTGATATGTTGTGTATGCACCTCTTGAAATGGTTCAGCATTCATCCGTCTTGGTCTGGACTCTAACATCATGGCACATCTTCACTTGGAAATAGTTGGTCACCTTCCTAGAAACACCTTTGATTGTATTTCAATGGAATTGTACAGGTTAGGGGGTCACATAATGATGAGAAACATTATGAAATGATCTTCTGTGGTCTGATTGTCATACAGCAAACATAGCTGGCAGTCTAACAGGGGTGTGTACACTTGTGATATCCACTGTATCCAGGGACCGAAACCTTGTCACCACAATAAACAGAACATGCTGGAGGGATAGATTCCTGTCCCAGAGACTTCCCATACTCTGGAACAAACTACTCATTCATGTCAAGCAAAGCTACTCATTGGCCCTCTTTAAGAAAAATCTTGACGACTGGATGGGAAATAGAAAATTCACCCCAGTGATCACTTCTGTGGCACTGCTTGACAGGGTCACAGGAAAATAATTTTCTTGGGTGGCGAAAGCCAGGGAACCTTTTTGGCTAGGCTTACATAGGCCCCATGGCCAATAGCCTAGTACATATTTATGAACCTATGAACCTATGTATATAGGTGTGGATATAGTTGGTAGTGGTAGGCATGGACAGAGGGTCATAACACAGGTGGACACTTCTCTGATTAATAGCTGAATATCATGCCTACTCTAATACCCATATCAGTTTCAGGGCACTGCAACAACCAGTAGCTGTACACATTTCGGTCTGTTGTATGCACTGACACTGATATTGCACACATGTACAACATGCACAACCTATGTACCTGAATGCTTGAAACCCATGTGATTTAGTTTTGTGCCTTCCAGCTGAACATAAGCATACATACATGTGCTAAGGGGATACCTGGTATAAATTTCTGTTGTGTATTAGTATGGCACACTGTAGTTACAGTCTTGGCACTCAATCATACTTCTCAACCTGTTACAGCAGTACGTCTGGACAATGGCACACATAAATGGGTGTCAAAGGGGATATCACTATTGATACTGTATTAATATAGCTGCACCATACATTAGTACACTGATTGCACAGTAGGGTTTGACATCACTGTGATAACCTGGAAGATGTCCAACAGTCATAAGTAGGCTATTATGTTACAATGTCATTGATCACAGACCTGCCAGTGGTTTGGCTGACATAACACAGGTATATGTGTATGTGACTACAGATATCAGTCACAAATGTGCTTATTGTCCAACAGACTGTACAATTGAATGTTATTAATGCAATATATCACATGCAGTTCAACACATATGTCTACAAGAGTACTTTGCTATGCACATGCCCTCTATAAGTGTCTTAGCTTTCCAAGGCAAACATGTGTCATACTCATAATCACAGGTAACATGGATATGGACAACATCCCATTGACTGGCCTAGCCATGGCACAGTCACAACTGTTTGACAGACACCCCTGCGTTTGTCATATATGAGCTGTCCTTTCCCAGGGTGAGTCAGGCTCCTGAGCTGTGATCCCACCTCACAACCTCTCAGAGCATTGCAATTAGACAATGTCTAAACTGATGGGGGGATAAATAGGGACAGACTTTAAATATTCCTGTTACAAACTTAAGAAGTTCATAGATTGATATATTTAGCATTGCAGTGAATATTCTTAAGGATGTGGAGTCTTAAGGTCAAAGGTTTGTCATTACATGATGACTTCAAAACTCAGCTATTTGCCAGAAAAGTAAAGATCTCAGGAGGAACAGACAAAAATGCATGATGGTAAAATGTGGGCATTCTGTGAAGATCTGTACAGCTGAGAGGTATGTCTATGATATAGCTCACTGCAGAGAGGGTCAGATGCTATGGCCATAGCAGCTGTTTAACAGGACATTAGTACAGCATGTCTTGTTGGGACATATATTCCTCCAAAACATATTTCCCATTACAGACCAGGTACTACAGTCAATTACTTGCTTACATGTTTCACTTACCTTTTGGTTTCTTCTCTTTTCCACTTTATGTTTCAGTTGTTATTTCTCTCTCTCTCTCTCTCTCTCTCTTTCTCTCTCTCTCTCTCTCTCTCTCTCTCTCTCTCTCTCTCTCTCCCTCTGTGCACTACAGGGATAGAGCTGGTTTGAATAGGTGGCAACATGGCTATTTTAGATGATGTTCATGACCAGGTGATGGCCTGTGCACTTACTGGGGTTCCCCACTTACTAATTGCATGCAGAGCAGCTGTGTAGTTCTTCCAATAGCCAATATCATGGCAACAAACTCATATAAATGAGTACTCCATGGGGGTGTTGGCCCTTTCCCTTACTTGTGAGGAAGACATCCTGGAGATGTGTGAGCTACTACCTCTTACACCAAGACTTGTGTAGACAAGTCAACTAAATGGTAGTGACGGTTCAAGACTTAGGGGCAGAATGTGAGTATTTCTGTTATATGTTTGGAATACTGCTAGTTGAACAGGGTCTGTCTGCACATGCTACTTCTGCATGGGTTTCAGTCTGACAAAGTTCTGTCTCTGCATAGCTCTCAACTGTAGGGCCATCCACATAATAGCCACAGGTTAGTCTGTTATGTATGGACTGTATGGACTGTTCCCCAGACAGGTGTTGTCCTTGGCAAATCAGTAGCATACTCTGGTGATTGCATTATGTAGATGGTAACATCCATTTGTTTTTATGACTTTATATCCTTCAGAAAAGATATGTTACAACAAACCCTGTAACACCAGCAACTTTCTCAGTGTATAACAGCAATATTTCATGTATGGCTGTGTATTTGGGCTTCTGGCCACCAACTATGTCAGGCTTTGTCCAGATGTTATACAGTAGTAGGTGGATAGGTATACTGGTCTATCATTATTTAGTGCTGTAATTCCTGATGAGGGGAATGGCTGGGAAACATGTTGAAGTCTGTACATTCAAGAGGTTGTTGTATAGGGAATGCTCTTAGATGGTCTTGTAACATATATATATCTCGATATTGTATTTTTTATATTATATACTATATTAATATTTTTTCCATTAATGTTTTAAGAGGTAATGAATCATAAGTGCTGGACATGACTAAGGACCGAAATTTATACCTTGGGTTTAGATGTACGTTAGTACACGCATTTTAGTAAATAGTGTTTTGATATATTTTATATATTTTATACATCGGACAGTGTAATATGATGTTGTAAATTGTGTTTTGTTTAAATTATCAATTTTTAGTTAGTTAATTATTACTTTATATTACTTATTACATTGTATTTTTTGTATTCAGGATACACATACACACATTTCATTATATATGATTCACTCTATATCTGGCTTTAAACTAGGAGCTGGTTGCCTTAAAATATTGCTTGCTCAATCAATCCATTATTGAATTCAATTATTGAATCCATTATTCAATTACTTGGTTATGCAGTTAGTATTTAAGAACTGTTTGAAAATGTGTTTGTGAAATCTGAAGAAGCATCCCTGTGTAGCATGTGAAAGCGCTCATTTTATTTTGTTTTACTTCGACATTAAATACTGGTTTATAACATGGTGGTGGTTGTGTCCAGTTTTGGTTTTGATACTTTTCTCATTGGGAACTACAACCTTCAGACGGTAGCAGCATTTATTTTTCTTTATCTTGGTTCCTGCTTCTGTGCTGGCTACCTTCACACGATGGAAAGCACAGCTATAGAATTGGACTATAATCCTGATAATGCCTCCAGGAGTTCAAGGTGGAACAACATTGTAAAAATGCAGAATAATCCCTTGCTGGGCTTAGAGCTACATCATTTATCAATGCCGACTACTGCAGGTACTGTGGATAATTTGAGAGAGTTTAATGACTTGCTTAGAGAGCTGGAGAATGATTTATACAAATTGCAAAGGTTATTATGGCAGAGAAGGCATATGGAGGCATGCCTTCATTTTCGCATTGTACCTAGAGGCATGAGAATTTTATGCATGCCTACTTATGGCAATAATCATCCCGAACTGCTGAAGAGATGGCAGAAACTAAATCTAGAATTAAGTTTTAATTATATAAAATTATTGATTGAATATTTCTCCCCTATTGAAGTGGAACTTACACAAAAAGTAGAGTCTCTGAATAGAGATTTACAACACCGCTTCAAGGGAGCGATGTTTGAGAAAAGAAGTGACAGCGTTTACACTCAAGTCACATTATATAGTGACAGGTTACAGCAAGTCAAATATCGTAAGCTGCAACGCGATCACAAGGATTTTCTGCTTGGTCAGGTGTTTGTTTGGCCCAAATATAATCAACGTTCAGGGCAAACATCGGACAATAATGATGTTCCCCAAACTTTAGATAAAGAAAAGGCATATGTCTATGAACTTGATATAACAACAGAAACAGTCTCAACTGCTGTTCGTAATGAGAAAAGTAAAGGCTCACACAGTATTGACGTGATTACGTCATCAAAAGAGCTACGTGATGATGTTGCATCCTCTGCTCTTCCCTGTAACCAAGAGGCCCTAATGGAGTCGAGAGACAGTGAAGGACCAGGGGCAAGACCGAAGGTATCATCTAGGAAGCCGGAAGATTTTTTTCCATTACCGCTGAAGTTCCACGACAGAGAAAGGGACAGATCATACAGCCGTGGTCGTCAGAAATGCAAGTTTTCAGGGGACAACTTCGGTGTGAGACGAAGGTTACGAAGTTGAACCAGCTGGTCTACAATTTTTCACGACTTGAACTTACCACTGCTGACTATTCCCTTTTAAATAAGGGACTGTCTTTTATTCCTTCTCAGGCAAGTAAACTTAGCGAATTTTTAGTCGATCCCAGACTTTTCGGACGCTCAGTGGCATTAAAGTTAATGCACGCTAACAATAAGAATAATAATGATTGTTTGGTAGATCGTTTTAAACGTAAAAGTTATTTTTGTCCACAAATACCAACTAATGTTGAATGTTATATTAATCTATGTGAGAATGATTTCTATGCATATTTTTCTAAACAAGGACCTAGATGCATGTACTTTAATTTAAGCCAAGAAGAGAGAAGCTCTTTGAGTAACCTAACTTCTAATAATGACATAGTAATAAAACCTGCTGATAAGGGGGGAGGGATAGTGGTAATGGATGATGTAGATTATGACCATGCAATGTTGACTTTGCTCTGTGATATAATACTTATGTAGAGATAGGTTTTGGATCACTCATGAAAATTATTAACAAAGTATATGATGATATTTATGATCTATTGATGTGCAGGCAGGTCACCAAGAAGCTATATGATTTTTTCTGGTTGAATTTCCCACAATACCATGTATTAAGGACCTTCCCAAAATACATAAAGATGTTTTTCCCCTCCCCATGAGACCTATTGTAGCAGATGAGGGCTGGGTGACTGAAAGGATATCACAATATTTAGAGAGCGTACTAGGACCTATTGTTCGTAACATTCCGAGCATCTTAACAGATAGCTACCAGCTAATCTATGATATATCAACCATCAAGGATAAATTTAAAGATACTTCTTACTTAATGGTAACTTTAGATGTAAGGAATTTATTTACAGCAATCCCCAATGACTACGGCATAGAAGCCGTTAGGAGTATGCTATCAATAACAGAAGGGGTAACGAATGAACAAGGGATATTGGTATGTACTTTATTGGATACCATCCTCAACAATAATGTGTTCATATATCGTGACAAACTTTATGCACAAAAGTGGGGGGTAGCAATGGGCACCCCCTGTGCCAACTCTTCTGAATTTAGTGGTACATTATTGGGAGAGGGAGTTTTTATTTAGTAGCACATATTACCAACAAGTGCTACTATATAAAAGATTTGTTGATGACATACTACTATTTTGGAAAGGAACTGAGATGGATCTTTTAGAGTTTATCAGTTTCTTGGAGTTGACTACTGATTTTTTGAGATTTACCTCAGAAATCTCTGCAAGAGAAGTATGTTTTTTGGATGTTAAAATAACCAGGATGATGGATGGTGGTCTCTCCATGAGTCTATACAGAAAACCTTGTTGGAGGAATACACTTTTAAGTTATAGTAGCATGCACCCCAGACATGTCTTTCCTAATGTGGTAAAAGGACAGTTTGTCAGAATATATAGGTTATGTAAAGAGTATCCTGACCTACAGAGGCAGCGTGATGATTTACACACCCTGTTTTTAGACAGGGGGTATAATGATTCTATGATAAATAAAGTTAGATGCTCCATTATGGATAATATAAATAAGAATACTAAAATTACCAGGAATCATGCGAATAGTAGATCAAGAGGGAGTTATGATATTATAACCCCGTTTATTGCGAGATATACTAATGACAATAGGAAAGTGGTGGACATAATAAGCAAACATTGGAGTATACTCACTATAGATGCTAAAACGTTGAATATAGTGGGACATAAACCAAGATTCAACTATAGAAATAGTAAGAATTTAAAGAGGCTATTATGTAAGGAACACACAAAAGATAGAATCAATAGATTAAGTATAAATAAAATGGGTACATTTTGCTGTATGAGATGTAATATGTGTAGATATATAACATTCGAACAACATTTTGTTCATCCTACCATGATGTTTGAGTTTAAACCTAAGTTTTATGCTACATGCGATAGTAAGAATCTAATTTGTTTAGCTACATGCACAAAATGTACAGGGTTTTATGTGGGCATGACAACGAGGAGGCTAAAAGACAGAATATATAATCATATATACGATATCAGGAAAATGAACAACCAGAACGCGTTGGCCAGACATGTTAGTTTAAATGTAGGTCATACTTTTAGGTTCAGGGTGTTACAGATGATATTGCATAATAAACGAGGGGGTAGCAACTTGAATGACCTAGAATCAGTTGAGCTTGAATGGATTTTTAGAATGAGAGCACATGTAGAACCAGGGCTCAACCAGTCTATTAGCGTTAAACCAATACTGGATGCACGTATTTAGATGTATTTTTGGATTCAACCGCATATATATATATATCCCGATATTGTATTTTTTATATTATATACTATATTAATATTTTATCCATTAATGTTTTAAGAGGTAATGAATTATAAGCGCTGGACATGACTAAGGACCGAAATTTATACCTTGGGTTTAGATGTACGTTAGTACACGCATTTTAGTAAATAGTGTTTTGACATATTTTATATATTTTTTACATCGGACAGTGTAATATGATGTTGTAAATTGTGTTTTGTTTAAATTATCAATTTTTAGTTAGTTAATTATTACTTTATATTACTTATTACATTGTATTTTTTGTATTCAGGATACACATACACACATTTCATTATTTATGATTCACTCTATATCTGGCTTTAAACTAGGAGCTGGTTGCCTTAAAATATTGCTTGCTCAATCAATCCATTATTGAATTCAATTATTGAATCCATTATTCAATTACTTGGTTATGCAGTTAGTATTTAAAAACTGTTTGAAAATGTGTTTGTGAAATCTGAAGAAGCATGCCTGTGTAGCATGTGAAAGCGCTCATTTTATTTTGTTTTACTTCGACATTAAATACTGGTTTATAACATCGTGGTGGTTGTGTCCAGTTTTGGTTTTGATACTTTTCTCATTGGGAACTACAACCTTCAGACGGTAGCAGCATTTATTTTTCTTTATGGCCTTGTAACATATTTTATGTCAGGGACAGTAACACATTTTAAAACTAGACTGTTAGAACATGTCAGATGTATTACTGATAATAAATATGTCAGTTCTATAGCGCTGCATTTGAATAAATCTCACCATGGGGACAATAGTGGGTCTCAAGGTACTGTTTCTGAAATCGTCTGTTCCTCAATGTGAAGAAACATTCATAAAAGGAAAATTGTTATGTACAGACTCAATGTATTAATATTAACTGTGATACTAATACATGCACTCAACTCTCCTTGTTAAAAAGGAGAAAGTAATTGTAGGCATTAACAGCCTATAATTGCAAAGTACCTCGCTAAGGTAACGGAAAACAGCTCTTGTACTTAACAAAAAAAAAAAAAGCACCAAACCAGGCATATTCAAGGGTCAGCTTCTGGTGATTTCTCCTGTCCACTTGGTGAATCTGGGCATACTGGGGCAATGCAGCAATTGCCCATGTACACAGACGATCCTCTCCTTCTACCACCCAACACTACAACCTGGGAGAGATGCACTTACATAGCTAAACTGGAAGCAAAGCTCTCTCCACCCAAGATTGTGCTGGACAGTCAAGAGGAGAAGGTTAACACCCACACTACACCTCAGGCAACACATAGCCCTTCTAAACCCACATCACCAACACCTACAGATAGCAACACTAAACCCACATATGTGGAGGCCCTTAACATTAACCTGCCCAAGCAATAAGGACCTCCGAAGCTGAAACGCAAACAAACACCAATCACAACCAAAGTGTCACATAGCTCAACACCAGTGTGCCACCCAACAGCCCCTAAGGCAAGACAATGCACCCAACACTTTAGTCAAAGATGACTCTATAGTCAGGCACACTGATGTCCCACTCACCAGGCTGAACAAGGAGAAAATCACAGTCAGCTGCCTGTCAGGTACCAGGATCCACCACATAATGCATGCACTCAAGTCACTCCACAACAAGTACAAATATGAATCTGTCATTGTCCATGTTGGAGTGAATGACTTGAGACGTACCTCCCTGGACTACATGAAAAGAGACATGGAAGAGCTCTCGGATCATGTGGCCCAGGCAGGTATGAACCTAGCCCTGAGTAGCATCCTGCCTTCAGCCAGAATGATACCACAGTATAATTACAAAATGATTGACTCAAACAATTGGCTAAGCTTCTGGTGTCATTCAAAGGGGATTCAGTATCTGTCTGCCTGGAATGACATGATCGACAGACCACAATGCTTTGCCAGAGATGGTCTGCTCCTGTCGCCCCTGGGATTCTAATTACTGGCTAAGACTCTTGCCACCCCTATAGTGCCTTTTTTAGACAAAGTTCAAAGGACCAAACCACCACCATAACAGGTACAAGCATGCAAAATCTGAAGGTAATGCTACTCAATGCTAGAAGTCTAAACCTCAAAATGCACTCTCCCGAAGCACTCTTACAAATGGAGAACATCGATATCTGTGCAGTGACTGAGACCTGGTTCAAGGCTCCAGAGAGCACCCCTGCAATACCAAGCTACAACTCTTAACACACTTTCTGGCCACCAAACCAGGACTGAAACACTAAAGGGGGAGGAGTGTCCATATTCACCAAGGATATTCACAACACCAGGCTAGTTGCCCAACACAATGTGTCTGAAATTCTCCAGGTGCAACTAACACTAGGTAAGACTGCAATCCAAATTGTAGCTTGCTACAGATCCCCCACTTTGCCCCAAGAGTCTCACTACACCTTTCTAAACATACTGGAAAATATTAAGATGCAACCAAACAACTTAATACTGGGTGATTTCAACTACCCTGCCATTAACTGGGAGAACTACTTGTGTACCAACACCTTTGCCCAACGGTTCTTGGAATTCATAAATTCCAATGACCTGGATCAACTAATCCTTAGTCTCACCAGGGGCTCCAATATCCTAGACCTAGTCATTACCAATATGGGAAATCGATGCTCCACACCTATGGTCACCCCCCCATTGGTCAGGTCTGATCATAAGATAATCACCCTTGACATCCACATCCCACACCCACCCCCTAGTAAGGAAACCTCCATAAAAAATTTCTGCAAAGCCAACTTCATGCTACTCAAGTCAGAAGTGAAAATTTCATGACACTCATGCTGAATCCTACACTAAGGCACTGTACGAGCACATCCACTCGCACATGAATCGTGCCATCCCCAATAGAACCAAGATGCTCTCTTCCAAAAAAAGAAAGCCAATCTGGTGGCCCCTTGCCATAAACAAACTTTACAACAAAAGGAAGAAACTGTTCCAAAAAAGAGGAAAATCCCATGATGCAAAAAACTATCTTAACAGCCTCAGTAAGAAGCTGAGATCCCTCATAAAATCCTCCAAAGGTAGTTACGAAAATAAAATTCCCAAAGACAACCACAAGGCATTATATAGCTATGTCAAAAATCTAAATGGCAATGCTCAGAGCTGCTCTGAGCTACAACAGAATCGCATTAAATATACTGATCCCAAGGATATTACCAATATCCTGGAAGATTGATTCAGTGCAAACTTCACCCCCCTCTCACCCCCTAAAGGGCCCATCTCAATACCGAAAGATTGCCAAAAACTGGTAATAACGGCCACACAGGTAAAAAACGCACTATACAGCATCCATGGGACCAGAGGACATCCCAGGCTGTGTACTACATAAACTACAAAATGAACTGGCACCTCAGCTAAGTGTCATGTTTAATCATAGCCTCACCTTAAGCTTTGTGCCCATTGAGTGGTGCACAGCTACAGTTATCCAACTCCACAAGGGGGGATCCACCTTGGATCCTGGGAACTACCGCCCCATCAGTCTGACAAGCCTGATCTGCAAGGCCATGAAATGTATTATCATGGAACTTATAAACAAAGACATTGGCAACCTTCAAACATTGGACCCCATGCAGTTTGGGTTCATGAAGGGCCGAGCTTGTCTCCTGAACCTGATTGACTTCTTTGAATCAGTCTCCAGAGCCGTGGACAAGGGTAAGGTGGTCCACACAGCCTAGGTGGACCTTGCCAAGGCCTATGACACCACTCCCCACTCTGGAATCATAGATAAACTTACTAAGCCAGGCATTATTCCCTACGTCACTCGATGGGTTGCCAACTGGCTTACTGACAGAAGCCACATT
>NC_056729.1:737600766-737785766 GCF_019279795.1 Protopterus annectens | reverse complement strand
AAAGTGCAGCTGATGTGGCTTACTGGGAAATTACATAGGCTGTGGTATGCCGGGTCCTAGGTTCAAGACCTGCAAGGGCTGTTTATTTTGTTGCTAGGTAGAACAAAGACTGTTGGATACAGAGTGGTTAAGGCAGTTATGAGCAGCTTTGAGTGTGTTTGTGTGGGTTTGCATGATGGTAAGTGCTACTTACGTACGATTAAATGAATAGGCACTTACACCATGGAGGCTTTGCTTACCAGTGGACAAATCTGCTTAGTGTTTACATTTAAGCAATGCTTAAACCTGCTAAGCATAGCATAGCCCTAGTAATCAGTGATCACATTCCAGTCCGATACAATAGCAGGGTAATGACATCTTTAATAAGTGTATATAATTTGCTATGCATAACATGCTTCTATGTGATGTCATTACAGTAGCAAGGGGTTTGAGTATACTGTATGGGAGCCCTGGGTATACATGTGTAGTACCACAATCTTTTCTTTTTGGATTTGTTTCATACATGGGTAGTATCCCAGGTTATATTCAGTCACACTTGCATGTTACACCAGCTACTGTGCACTGGTTGACAGAAATAGTTTAACACGTAATGTATCATTACGTTAGTACTTTTAACAGTGCTTTTTCAAGTAAGAGTAGATTGCAGATTATAGTACTGGAACCATGCATCCCTGCATGCAAAGCTGGACTCTGAGTACTGAGTATATTGTTCTTGGTGTTTGAGCTGTATGATTATATGTATCTCCTATTGGATATTGATCTAATATGTTGATTTTAACTGTAGATTACTATATTTTTTGATATAGGTTCATAGGTTCATAGAGTAGTACTAGGCTAACTGCCTTTGTGGGCCATTTTTAAGCCTAGCCAATTACCCCGTGTGAGAATCAAACCCTGCACCTTTGGTTTATAAGGCAAATACCTTAACCATTATGCCAACCTCCCACCCCTTGAGGACTGCTGTCATGTAGTAATGGCACACCTTTCAGTTTCAGAAGTGTATCTTTCAAAACATTCCTCCTAATGCATAATCTGTTGGCTACTACTTTCTGTCTGTCCTCTGTACAGATGTGCAGATGTCAGGTATTGCTACGGCCATACCACTATGTAGGTGCCCATATTGTATTTTGCTGTGGACAGCAGTATGTCCAGTCTACTCCTGTGTTTGTGCCTCTGTTCCCACCTAGTGATATAGGGGTTGATGCTAAGCTTAGTGAGTGTGGAATGTTATCAAAGGCTTTAGCCAGATCAATGTAGGCTGTATGTGTCACCTTGCCTTCCCCACAGCTCAGGTGACTGACACCAAGATGTTGACCAGGTTGAATGACCAGGTATGACCTACCCTTCACAAAGGTAAACTGTATGGGATCCTGAGTCTGCAGATTCCCATATCCCTGTTTATTAGGTGCATGATGATGCATTCTATAGTTTTGCATAACAGACTTGTCAGGCAGTTGGGGCAGTATTTTCAAGGGTCTGTAGTTACACCTAATTTGTGGAGAGTGGTGACTGTAGCAGTGCATAATTGAGTAGGGACAAAGCCTGAGTTCAGGCTGTGCTTGAACAGGACACACAGGTAAGGTGCTAGGTCACTCTGTAGTTCATGTAGAACATAGCTGATATTATCAGGACCCATAGAAGCTGTATTCATGGCCTTGGACAGTGGTGTTTTAACCTCTGCTTTAGTAATACTGGGTGCCTGATGGTGTACTGGTATTATGATTGGCTCTTTGGGAGGTGTGAGGGGTGATGTTTGCACTCAAGATGCCAGCCAGTACATTGGCATTATTTGTTGGCTCAGTCTGGGAGGTACCATTGTCTAGTAGCTCAGAACAAATCTTGGTATTGCCATGGAGATTCTTTACATAACTGTATGAGGCCTTGTGGTTGTCTTTACTATGTGCTCCAATTCTGTTCTCACAGCTAACTTTGTAGAATTTGATGAGGGATCTCAACTTTTCATTGAGGCTGATAAAGGTTTATTTCCTGTCTTGGGACTTCACATTATTCCATATTGGTTCTCTCCTTCTGTTGTACATTTTCTTCATGGCAGGGGACCACCAGATCAGCTTCTTTTTTTTTTGGAGGTGAGGGTCCTGATTGTATTGGGTGAGGCGGTATCCATGCATTTGTGTACATGTTCATAGTGCATTGTTGTTTAAGTCAACTGTCATGCAACTAGTCTCCATTTGCATGGCTGCTGTGTGGTTAGCCACCTCTGATTTTATGAGGCCATAGTTAGCTTTGGAAAGGCTTTTCATGGTGGTTACCTGTGCAAGGGGAGGTACGAGGGCTGTGGATTTCCAAAGGTGAATAATTTGTGTTCAGATATATAGATAAAAGAGGAGTTGACTACTGGTGTAGAGCAACAGTTGCCCATGTTAGGAAGGACCAGGTCGATGTGATAGGCATGTGCATCGGTACGAGTAGCTTTCCCAGTTAATGGTGAGGTAGTTGAAGTCAACCAGTATGATAGTGTTAGGTTGGACACTAATATTCTCCAGGGTGTTTATGGGCATGGATTGTGAGTCCTGGGACATGTATGGGCACATATAGCAGGCTACAACCTGAACCACTGTCTTACCCAATGTCAGCTACACCTGCAGGATCTGTAATGCATAATGTTGGTCTACTATTCTGGAGGTGTTTGCATCCTTCATGAATTTGAAAATACCACCACTTTTGGAGATTCAGTCCATGTTCTGCAGCCAAATGATGTGGGATTAATTATAGACTGGTACTGCAGGGGTGCTTCCTGCTGCCTTTAATCAGGTCTCTGTTGCAGCACAGATGTCATTGTTCCCCATTTTAAGGAATACTCCCAGTGAGTGCATCTTTAGAGCCCCATCCCCTGAGGTGGTTCTACCCAAAGGTGGTGCAGAACCAGTGGACGAGGAGATCCCGGGGTGGGTCCCAGAAGTGCTAGGGCCCGGTGCCATGACCAGATGAGGCAGGAGAGGTGGATCCACTGGGATCAGCCTTCCCTGATGTGCTATGGTATTGCAGTTTTAGAACATATGTTGGTTAGTAATGGTTAAAACATTCCAGGATTAGTTATAACAGCATGCATGAGTATGCACATTAACCCAATATAACATATTTGGAACATTTGCATATCAGACAGAACACACGCATACATGGAACGACAGTGGCATTACACCAGCATGCAGGTTACATTGATAGCAACAGGCCACCAATGATGGTATTTGAACAGGGAACATTAATTGGAATAAATTTCAATGTTTTTAGATCAACAGGGCACATGTCCCAACAGTAGGAGTGGTGGAAAACATACCCATTCATTTATGTGTTTAGATTATTGGTGAAGATAATGTGGGGAGAGAGAGAGAGAGATGTCAGTTAATAGATGTAGATTCTTGCAGTGGTCACAGCTTTAATGATCATTGCTCTACTCATTACTGTACAGGTATTATTACAGCAACTATAGCCTTGGGTTGGGCAGTGGTATGTTTGTACACAGTATAATTACAGCCTTCTTATAGCTACTTTGAACTTTCTCTTACCTACTAGACATGTGGAGGGAATGCTTGTTAAAACTACATCACTGTTTCTACCCATATTCTCATAGTCAGGGTAACATATGTGCACTAATTGTGTGTGTGTGTGTGTGTGTGTGTGTGTGTGTGTGTGTGTGTGTGTGTGTGTGTGTGTGTGTGTGTGTGTGTGTGTGTGTGTGTGTGTGTGCTAACTGACACACTCTGCCTTGATTTCTATCCATCACCCTGGTTATTGTTAGCAGGTACCTGTAGCTGTGACAGCATGATACTTTAAAATATTTCTTGTGGGAGACCACTTAGTGTATGTACTTATCTTGCTATCATTTGCAGCCTTGGAGTTGGACCATGGGTGTTGGACACAGTATAACTACAGCCTTCTAATAGCTACTTTATACCTTATCTTTCCTGGGAGACCTGTGGAGGGAATGTTTGTTAATACCACCTGACTGTTTCTACACATTTTCACAAAATCCTAGTTGAAATTATGCATACAGCTTAATATTTTTTATTTTTATTTTACATTTGTTGACCGGGCTAGTCTGGCTGGATACATGTCCATTTTCAGCAGCGGCCCGATGAGAAAAGCTCCACTATATACTAGTACATAATAATGATAAAAATAAACAAAAAAGCACAATAAGATAGAAATTATAAGCATGTAAAAAACTATTCCCAAGTAGCAAAGTAACAGTGCAAAAGTAATATATAAAAACTAAACATAGAGTGAAGATTTCTATTACAAAATCTTTGGAAGAGTAATTAAAGAAGAAATAAAGCAATAACTCACACATGACTCTATTCAACTATTTACAGTATTAACAATTTTGATAAACATTTTGTGTCAGGGCACTAGTTTTAAGAAACAGATTTCATCAGCTGGGTGATTTAGATACAAGGTGAGATGACAGGTTGCAGTAATATAAAGAGAAGTAAATTTATGGGAAAAGTAATATCCAAGTGGATGGTAGGTGAAGTACAGAGGAGGGGTAAAGGTAGTGATAGGGACATGAGGAACAGTAGTGGAAAGAGCTGAAAAGAGAGATGGAAGCTGAGATCAGTCAGGATTTGAGCAAGGGCATAGCCAGTGAGTTTTAAAATAGTTTCTTAGTTGTTTTCTGAAAAGTTGTGATGAGCCTAGAGTGGTCAGTTCTATGGGAAGTTTATTCCAGTGTGAGCCAATGGTATTTGTAAACAAGGAGACCCCAGCTTTATTGTGTGTTTTGAGAGTGGCCACTAGTAATTTGTTAGCTGAGCGAAGGGAAGTAAGATTCCTGTAAGGGACAACAAGGTTATTTAGTATGGGTGTATTAGAAGGGTAATGGAGAATTTTATAGGTAATAACTAATTGATGTAGAAGAATGAGATTTTGAAGTTCAAGCCAGTCAAGCTTTTTGAGATTAACACAATGATGTGTGAGAAATGGCGAACCTGTGGCAAACCTGGCAATGCTGTGGTAGGCTGTGGCAAGTTTCTGAAGGTTAGATTTTGAAAGGTTTATAAAAGATAGGGAGGCATATAATAATGTAGAGATAAGATGAGTTTGGGCTAAAGACACCCTGGTGGTTGCTGTTAGAAAGGGCTTAAGTCTATAGAGGGCACCTATCTTTTTATTAACAGTTTTGATAGTTAGGTCAATGTGATAATCAAAGTTTAGTTGATTATCTATTGTAACACCTAGTAGTTTAGCAGAACTATCAGGTGTAATGATAGTGCCATTGTCAGACACAATAGAAAAGGATAGAAGGGCAGATTTAAGGGTTGGAGAGAAAAGTAATAATTTAGTTTTTTTGGGATTAAGGAGGAGACAGATATCTTGGAACCACTTTTCTGCTACTGTAAAGACTTTTTGGGTGGAAGAATGAAGTTCAGCTGGAGATACAGCAGAACAGATGAGAGTTGAATTGTCTGCATATTGAATACATGAGGGTGTTGGGAGTGAGATAGACAGGTTGTTTATAAATATGGAGAAGAGAAGGGGTCCTAAGATGGATCCTTGTGGGACACCAATAGTGATTGGGAGCTGAGAGGAGAGATGGTTGTCCCAAAGGACTGCTTGTTGTCTATCTTTCAGATAAGAGTCAAACCAGTGCAATGCCGAAGGTTCAAGTGAGAGAGATTTCAAAGTGTCTAGTAAAAGTTGATGGTTGACCATATCAAAGGCTTTTGAGAGGTCAAGAAACAAAGCAGAAGAGTATAGGTTGTTATTGCAATTT
The DNA here is from genome assembly GCF_019279795.1 of Protopterus annectens. Classification (NCBI taxonomy): domain Eukaryota; kingdom Metazoa; phylum Chordata; order Ceratodontiformes; family Protopteridae; genus Protopterus; species Protopterus annectens. Next base: position 737,780,035 of record NC_056729.1, on the reverse strand, counting down.
TTGTTGATAGTATCTGTGAAGGAGAGAAGAGCAGTGGAAGTGCTATGGAAAGGTCTAAAGTCATGTTGAGAGTCTGAATGTAGGCTATTATGTAAAAGATGATGTAAATGTTGTTGGTGTATACAACGCTCCATGATTTTAGATAGTGGTGATAATAAGGCTATAGGACGGAAATTAGAAAGTTCATTAGAGTTTCCTCCTTTATGCAGAGGAATGATATAGGAGACTTTCCAGAGGGAAGGGATAGTAGATTCAGTTATTGTTCTGTTAATTAAAATGGAGACTGGGTATGCTAGTTCTGCTGATGCTAGCTGCAAATTTTCAGCTGGTAGTTGGTCAGCTGAAGGAGTGCATGGTTTTAGTTTTGAGAGTAACTTTTGTATATAGTTTGTGGAGACTGTACCGAATGTTAGAGTGGGGGTGTTATTTTGAGGGGAGGTGTTTTTAAGGGAAGTGTGGGGAGTCATGTTCTTTGCAAGACAGGTGACTGTTTCAGTGAAGAAGTTGTTGAATGTATTGGCTATTAAGTTGAGTGGGGTCTGTGCTAAGTTAGCTGGAGTAGGTGTTTTGGTATTTCCAGGATGGAGCAGTTTATTGATTCCTGACCAGAATTTTTTGGGGTTATGATTTTGATTTTCTTGATATTGAAGGTAATAATTCTTTTTATCAAGATGGGTAAGTTTTTTTGTGGTATTTCTAAGGTGTTTGAAGTTTTGATGGTCAGTTGGGTTTTTTAGTTGTTCTCCATTTTGTCCATAGTTTATTCCTTAATAGCATTGTTTGCTTGGTTTCTTTAGAAAGCCAAGGGGCAGCTTTGGACCCTGTTCTAATTAAGCGTGAGGGAGCGTGATACTCAAGAATTTGGAGGAATGTGCTGTTGAAATGGGCCACTGCTTCCTCCAATGGAAGGTGTTTTAGAGCTGACCAGTTACATTGTTTGAGTTCATTGAGGAAAATAGGAAGGTTAAAGTTTTTTTTGTTACGTATAGTACGATAGCTGGCCTGATTGAGATTGTTATTTGTTTGTTTAGTGATATAGGTGAAAAGGTGGTTGCTGATATTGTCAGGGAGTATTCCAGTTTTATAAGAGGGGGGATTATTGTTGACCAATATCCAGTCTAAGATGGCCTGTTTATTGGTAGATTTGTGAATCCTAGTTGGGGAGTTTATTGTTTGTTGAAAATTAAAGAGGTTGAGGTGATAGGTGGGTTTGGGCGATATGCAGGAGTTCCAATCAATATTGAAATCTCCTAAGAGTATGGTTTCCTGAGGAAAGCTACAGGAGAGCCAGCTGAGAATTTTTTCAAGGGTATCCGAGTTGTTGCCAGGAGGGATATAGGAAGATATTATATATATGGCTTTTCTTTTATTTACTTGGAATTTGCTGCAGAGTATTTCAGCATTGGCAGGGGGAGGGGGGAGGGAGTCAATAGAGGACACCTGTAGTTCAGATTTATAGAGTAAAGCAACTCCACCACCCTTTTTGTTTAGACGATCCCGCCTTAAAATGCTAAAGCCAGGGGGAGTAATTTCGTTGTCTTTGGTACCTGGTTTAAGCCAGGTTTCAGTGAGACAGAGAATATCAAATGAGTAGAGGTCAATTAAAGCATGGAGTTGTGTAATTTTATTGTTAATGCTATGAATATTTAGGTGTGCTATAGAAAGGGAGTTAGAAGAGAAAGGTGAACTCAAATTGTTAGTAGTTTGGTTTGAGAGGGTGTGGAGGAGGGAAGTATTTGGGCCAGGGTTGGGGTGAATGTCCCCATGTAACAGTAAGAGTGTTTGAGGGAGTGGAAATAATTTTGAGTTTTTAGAGGGTATTAGGTAGAACTTTCTAGTTGTGTGATACTTCTTATGGAGTACTTTGTGATAGTGTGTGGGAAGGTAAGGGCAGGATGAGAGGAGGTTAATGTAGGTTTGTTGAGGTAGGGGAAGGACAGAGCTAGTGTGTTTAGCTAAGCTAGGAGATTTGCTGAGGGTGTAGTACTCATAGGAAGTAAGGGTATAGTATAAAAGAAGGATGTTAAGTAGCAGGAGTAGATAAAGTAGTTTAAAAGGCAAGGACATGTTGAGATAGTGAGCTTGACAAGGTTGGAGATTAGTATTAGGAAGGTAGGGAATGGGGTGTGGCAGTCTGATGGGAGAGGAAAGTTTTAAGTGTGAACGAGGCAGGAAATTAGATAGGATGTGAGAAAATTGGGGGTGTGGCTAAGCAAGTATAAGACTAGGGGTCCTGGGGGTGGGTGGGATTTGGGGGTAGGGTAGGGGAGCGGAGTGAGCCCGAAGGGCGAACGGAGCAGCTCACAGCAAAGAAAGGAAAAAGCAGTGAGAAAAAACAATCAGTAGGTAGAAGGTAGAAACAGAAATTAGTAGGTAGAAGGCAAATGTGTGTGTGAGGAAGGGGGAATTATAAAAACAGAGAGAAGGGAGGCCAGAGTGGGTAATGGTTAAGCTAGGAGTAGTGCAGGTGGAGAGGAGGGTTTGATAGAGGGTTTATAAGGACTGTGGAGAGTAGGGTGTAAGGTTAAAAAGGACTAGGGAAGGAAAAAAAGAAAGGAGACAAGTGCGACAAGCACGTAGGTGTAGAGTATGAGGTAGGGAGGGTGGCAGATAGGAGAATTAGAGGAGGGTAAAGACTGCCATCTAGTGGTCAAAGTCTGGAAGTACCAAGCAAGGATAAAATAGTAGTGGATACCAATAAAAGAAAAAGTAATGGAGAAGAAAAGGGGATTAGCGTGGTTGGAGAATAGAGGTGGTACAATGTCTTTTGAGACAGGCGGGGAGAGCAACTGTAGTAGACAGGTAGGGGTATGGCTACTGGCAGATTTGGCAGTTAAACTACTACACCTAGGATGTGTAGTGGACAACTATATACATAAAGGTTAGGAATGAAAAATGCAATTTACTTAGTGACATACAATCATAGGCTTTTAGTCCAAGGGCACTTAGATACTCCAGGTGAGGTGAAATACCCAGGCGGGTATAGGTAGGTGGATATTGCTGATCTATTGAGTCTGATAAGACACAGCCAGGAGTAGATAAAGTGAGTATGGTAGGTTTGAACAGAATCTTAGGCTTTTAGTCCAAGGGCACTTAGATACTCCAAGTGAGGTGAAATACCCAGGCGGGTATAGGTAGGTGGATATTGCTGATCTATTGAGTCTGATAAGACACAGCCAGGAGTAGATAAAGTGAGTATGGTAGGTTTGAACAGAATCTTAGGCTTTTAGTCCAAGGGCACTTAGATATTCCAGGTGAGGTGAAATACGGGTAAGTGAGTATGGTAGGTCTGAACAGAATCTTAGGCTTTTAGTCCAAGGGCACTTAGATATTCCAGGTGAGGTGAAATACCCAGGTGGGTATAGGTAGGTGGATATTGCTGATCTATTGAGTCTGATAAGACACAGCCAGGAGTAGATAAAGTGAGTATGGTAGGTTTGAACAGAATCTTAGGCTTTTAGTCCAAGGGCACTTAGATACTCCAGGTGAGGTGAAATACCCAGGCGGGTATAGGTAGGTGGATATTGCTGATCTATTGAGTCTGATAAGACACAGCCAGGAGTAGATAAAGTGAGTATGGTAGGTTTGAACAGAATCTTAGGCTTTTAGTCCAAGGGCACTTAGATACTCCAGGTGAGGTGAAATACCCAGGCAGGTATAGGTAGGTGGATATTGCTGATCTATTGAGTCTGATAAGACACAGCCAGGAGTAGATAAAGTGAGTATGGTAGGTTTGAACAGAATCTTAGGCTTTTAGTCCAAGGGCACTTAGATACTCCAGGTGAGGTGAAATACCCAGGTGGGTATAGGTAGGTGGATATTGCTGATCTATTGAGTCTGATAAGACACAGCCAGGAGTAGATAAAGTGAGTATGGTAGGTTTGAACAGAATCTTAGGCTTTTAGTCCAAGGGCACTTAGATACTCCAGGTGAGGTGAAATACCCAGGCGGGTATAGGTAGGTGGATATTGCTGATCTATTGAGTCTGATAAGACACAGCCAGGAGTAGATAAAGTGAGTATGGTAGTAATACTACTCCTGGGATTTGAATCGTTGCTGTGTCTGCTAAAATATGACAAGTGTGTGTTTCATCACAGGGAGCTATTGTGAAACTGCCATTTTTTTAATGATTTATTTATCATTCTCTTTTTGTTGTACAATCTGACCTTGTATTTACAACATTATATACCTGTTCAAATAGCACAGTGTGGAAAACAGTGGTTAACGCAACATTACTATTCACATATCAGATCTTGGTGTGTAACATTTGTAATATCACTTAATTTTGTGTGTTATAGAGGCACTAACTTTTTCAGATGAGACTTGATTGTTTAATGCTTTCAGAGCTATAGTTGCTATGCAATACCTGTGCACATTTCAAATCATACCATACCAGAGTAAACACAACCAGTCCAGGGTTTAGATTTTTATTCACAGGCAATTACATTTTATTAATATATGACCTATATGAGACTATTACTATAATATTGTCAGCTTTTTTCACTTTAAACCATACCCAGTTTTAATAATGCCAGCTGACATTCTACTCCTTTCTATTTATTTGGTATGTATTGTACAAGCTAGATTGTTACTCACCAGCATCTCGACACAGCCTTTGCAACCTACTGGCATGGGCTTCCTGGTTCGCAACCCACTCAGCTGGAGCTGTAATGAAAATAGAGAAACATTTATGCATAACTATCCATCACATACACAGGCTGGACTTTAGTTATTGTTATGAATACTTACACACTGCTGGGACATCAACCCTATGTCTTGCTTCTTGGACCCACTGTTCCAAGAGCTCCCTCGTCTTCTGTTTTAAGTCAGCATAGTGGTGCCAGACCTGCTCACCAGTCCAAGGGATAACAGTGGCACTGTTGAGATGATGGGTGAGACTTTCCCAGGCTTCTGCTTTGTATTGGGAGCCCTGGTATTGGTCCTGCAGCACTCTCACATCATGTTTTTTTTACAAGGAGTCCTACCATGACCATGGAATCCTGTGTTCCCCAGTGCTGCACCTGAAAGCACACGCCCTTTCTAACACATGCCATATTGCTTACAGTGGGGAGCTACAACCAGTTATGAGCTGTAGTCCCACCTGCAAGGTTTAAATACAGCCAATTTCCCGCCCTTTGCCATGATTGGATTGTTTTGAATATGCTGAGCTAAGATAAGCTACGGGAAAACCTGCTTTAGCTAAGATTGGCAGTGCTTAAAGGGGTAGGTTCCGCACTGCTTACCAATGGGCAAATCCAGTTAGCTGGGCTACTCATTGCTTAGCATTCATATGTACACAATGCTTACACCTGGTCAGCATAGCTGTGCAATGCTTAGCATTGTTTATGTTTTATTTTATTGGACTACCACCTGTATAGGATTGATTCATCATTCATTACATATTATAAATTTGCTTACCTTCCCTGACATCCCCCAATGTGCTGTAATTACAGTTATTCTTGTGTGGCTATACTGTATGGGGCACTTGTGTTTATATGGGGGTTTCACTACTTTATTACACTGACAACTCACATCTGGGCCTAATACACTACTCAGGTTGAGAAATATAAGTTACTTCTTACATAAATATACAAATAAATTAAAATTTTAATGATTACACATAAAAATGGAAATGGTTTTGGTGAGGCTCGAACCGTGAATAATTACATGCAAGGCGTACACTAACTGCTACCTGACTGACAACTCACATCTGGGCCTAATACACTACTCAGGTTGAGAAATATAAGTTACTTCCTACATAAATATACAAATAAATTAAAATTTTAATGATTACACATAAAAATGGAAATGGTTTTGGTGAGGCTCGAACCGTGAATAATTACATGCAAGGCGTACACTAACTGCTACCTATTGCACTACTGTGCATGTTGGATGTCTATTGCTATTTAACTTATTTCAGGTGGGCTAAGCAACGGGCACACCCACGCAGTTACACTTAAACTTTATTGCAGATGCGTTTTTTACTTTTTACCCTTCAGAATATCCATGCTAATGCTAAACCTGTTATCCTATCAACTTTCTAATTTTGTAGTGACAATTGTCCCTTATGGCTTTGTCCAGATTTCTTACTCTGATGGGTTGAGAGGTGTGCGTTATATACTTCATACCCTTTTGAAAATTCATGCTAATGCTAAACCTGTTATTCTAACAACTTTCTGGGTTTGTAGGGAAAATTGTCCCTTATGGCTTTGTCCAGATTTCTTACTCTTATGGGTTTGGAGGTGTAACAAGTGATCTCTCTCTATTTAAATTGCCGTACGGCAATTCTGGTGTGCAGGGGGATTTGTATTGTGAGAGCACTGCTCTCAGACACACCCCCTGCACTCATACACAGAACCATGTCAGTATTATAGCACGGCAGCATGCCTTCATGTATATGCATGGTGCGCTGCCATGCTGCACGGGAACGGCTCCTTCTGTGCAGGAATACGTGCATGGAAGCTTACTGAATCTGGGGTTTCATCTTGTTTAAATGACAAGTGTCAGTCCCTTTTCTCTATAGAGGAACCCTGTACCCAGCAATTAAAGCCAATTTAATTGACTATGTATATCCCTCAGACATCAGAATGTAACAAAATAAAAACACTAACAACTGGCCACAGCAGTATATTTTAACCCATGCTACACACGCAAATCTGACCATCAATTACAGCTACTAATGTGACTGTATCTTAAGATTTCAGATGTTTGATTGTGATCAAATAAATACATACAAAACTAGCTGTCACACAAGAATTTATCAGCTTCTCAGTTCACTTTGGTCAGTCTACAGTGCAACCTACTACAGAATCCTCCAGCACAGGTCTCAGTCTCTTAGCACTTGAAACATCTAGAAAATAATGTTGGACAAAGGGTCAAAAATCTGCAACAGTTATTAGCTTTATAAACTTAAAAACTTTCTAGAATAACATGCTTTGGGTTGGCATGCTTTTTTGAAAACTGTTAAGTATGAAGCTTGAATGTCATTATTATTAAGTGACTAAGTTCTCACTTACTTGCAAGATTAAAAATAAAAGCAAAAAACTTTATGAGGAACAGACCAAAATATAAGTCAAAAATAAAAAAGAAATTCCTTGATATCAGGGAGAGCTGAGAGTATCTGTTCCCTCCAACACAATACACACACATGTTCATAGGTTCATAGGTTCATACTAGGCTATCTGCCCTGGGGAAATTATAAGCCTAGCCCGATTCTGTATGGCTTACGCCACCCCTTGATTTGAGTATACTGTGCCCTTTTTAAGGTTTAGTTTACTGTGCCTCTGTCTAATAGTGACACGGGAGTAATCCCTGGGACAAACCTACGATCCCCCATCCACCTATCGAGATTCTTCTTGAAGAGATTCAGTGAGGTGCTCTGCCTCACATGAACTGGAATTCTATTCCAGAGCGAAGGGAGCCTCTGGGTTATGAACCTGTCCCTCCAGCAAGTTCTATTTATTTCTGTGCTGAGGTTCAAGTCCCTCGAGCGTGTGGCTCTAAGGGATTTAGATTTACTGAGGTGGAGCATGTCCATTAATTCTGGATTTGACATAGCTTTGTATGTCAGGCATAGATCGCCTCGAAGTAGGGTTTCCGCCTATGTGGTAATTTGTGGGCACATTGTTTTTGCCAAAGGGTATGACTATACATTTTTTGGCATTTAGCTTTAAACCATGGCGCTGGCACCAGTTATCTGTCTCTGTGAGACCTTTTTGAAGGATGTTTGTGTCAGCTGGAGAGTTGATTATGGCACCCAGTTTGCAGTCGCTCATAACTTGGTGAGCCATAGTCCTCCCACGCTTGCCTGTACCTCGGAAAAGTATATACCGAACAAGAGTGGTCCCAGGACAGAACCCTGTGGGACGCCACTTGTGACCGGTTTCGAGTCTGACATGGCTCCAGCAACTCTCACTCTGTGGGTTCTGTCTTTGAGCCAGTTTGCGACCCATCTTGTGACATAGGGGTTTATATTTAAGCTGGATAGCTTATCTATGATGCCCGAGTGGGGTACTGTGTCAAATGCCTTTGCAAGGTCCAGATAGGCTGTGTGGACTACCTTCCCTTTATCTATGGCTTTGGTGACTGTTTCGAAGAAGTCAACCAGGTTCCAAAGGCAGGATCTGCCCTTGACAAAGCCGAACTGGGTAGGATCTAGTGTCTGTAGGTCCCCAATGTCTTTGTTTATGAGCTCCATGATGATCCTCTCCATAGCCTTGCAGACTAAGCTAGTCAGGCTTATGGGGCGATAGTTTCCAGGGTCCGTGAGGCTCCACCTTTGTGGAGTGGGACCACTGTTGCTGTACGCCATTCTGTGGGCACATATCCTGTAGTGAGGCTGAGATTGTATAGCTGTTTTATTTGAGGGATAAGTTCCTCTTGGAGTTCATGTAGGACACAACCTGGGACGCCATCTGGTCCCATGGAAGCAGTGTTTTTTGCTTTGGAGAGGGCAGCCTTCACCTGAGCATCAGAGATGTTTGGGAGGCAGCCCTCTGCCGGGATAGATACTTGCTCTTTGGGGAGGGGTGGAGAAGTTTGCACTGAACCTGTCTGCCAGGATATTGGCGAGGTCTGTGGGTTCAGTGTATTTTTTGTCGTTTAGAATCAACTCAGAACAAGTCTGGGAGTTGCATCCCAGGTTTCTAACATAACTGAAAAAGCCTTATGATTGTCTTTGGTGTCCTGTGCAATTTTCCCTCGAAGCTGGCCTTGGAGGATTTTATGAGGATCGTAATTTTTGCTAGTACTGATCAGAGATGCCTTCCCTATTAGGGATTTTGCTCTATCATGTAGTAGCTTCCTCCTTCTGTTGTACAGTTTATTTATGACAGGGGTCCACCAGACTGGACACCTGCCTTTGGATGATTGGGTCTTGGTTTTGTTTGGGATAGCATGATCCATGCATTCCTGGAGATGTCTGTAGAATGCGTTTATATAGGATTCTGCAGTTTGGGCCATAGTTTCCACTGGCCCTGGGGCCTTGAAGGATTCCACTTTGGTTTTGAGAAGTGAGAAGTTCGCTTTGAGAAGTTTTTCACTGTGGTTTTCTGGGCTGGGGTGGGGTCGGGATGTGGACATCCAGTGAAATTAATTTATGGTCTGATCTTACCAATGAGGGATATACTTCTGGTGTGGAGCATAGAGTCCCCATGTTGGTAATGATCAGGTCTAGTATGTTGTCCCCTCTTGTGGGAGTGGTGACTAGTTGTTCCATAGCATTTGAGTTTATAATTTCCAGGAACCTTTGGGCTAAGGTGCTGGGGCTTGAGTAGTGCTCCCAGTCAATGTTTGGGTAGTTGAAGTCGCCCAATATAATGGTGTTTGGAGAGATCTTCATGTTCTCCAATGTTTTCAGGAAAGCTGAGTGGGATTCCTGACTTTGAGAGGGTGGTCTGTAGGATGCTATAAACTGAAAAGCAGTCTTGCCCACTGTTAGTTGCACATGGATGGTCTCCGATACTTGTGCAATGCCACTAACCTGGAGGTGTGGATATCCTTGATAAATATGGAAACTCCCTCCTTTTGTGGTTCGGTCCGGGTTTTGGGGCGAAAAGCATGATATGAGGTATAGCCTGGTAGTGCTGGGGTGCTCTCTGGAGCCTTGAACCAGGTTTCTGTCACTGCACAGATATCGATGTTCTCCGTACTGAGGAGAGCTTCGAGTGCGTGCATCTTGAGGTTAAGACTTCTGGCGTTTAGCAGCATTACCCTTAGTTTCTTGTTCCTTGTGCTGTCTATGGGGTGGGTTTGACTTTTGTGCCTTGCCTAAAAAGGCACTATGGGGTGGCAAGAGCCTTTGCCAATATCCGAAAGCCCAGTGGTGACAGGTGCAAGCCGTCCCTAGCGAAGCAACGTGGCTTGTCGAGCATGTCATCCCAGGCTGACAGACACTGGATCCCCTTTGAATGACACCAAAATTTTAGCCAATTGTTAAAATCGATCATTCTGTCTTTGTACTGTGGCATCATTCTAGGTGAGGGTAAGATGCTGCTCAAGGTCAGGGTCATACCAGCATGGGCTACATGATCAGAGAGCTCCTCTATGTCTCTTTTCATGTAGTCCAGGGAGGTACGTCTCAGGTCATTCACACCAGCATGTACAATGACTGAGTCATATTTGTATTTGCTTTGGAGTGACCTGAGTGCTTGCGTTATGTGGCGGATCCTAGCACCCAACAGGCAGCTCACCGTGACCTTCTCTTTATTCAGCCTGGTGAGCGGGACGTCAGTGTGTCTGACAATAGAGTCACCTATTACAAGAGTATCAGGTGTGTTATTCAGCCTTAAGGGCTGTGGCTGCTTGGCACACTGACTTTGTGGGTTATGTGTTGTGTGTGTTTTGTTTTGAGGTAGCGTTTGCTTGGATGTCTGCTTTGGAGGTCTCTGTTGCTTAGGTAGATTTTTATTTAGAGCCTCCAAGTATGTTTTTGTGTATTTATGTGTTTGGTTCGCTGATGTGGTGGGACTATGTGATACTGGAATTGTGTTGTGTGAGGTTACCTTCTCCTCCTGACTGGTTACACCAGTTTTGAGATGAGAGAGCTCAGCCTCCAGTTTGGCTAAATAGTTGCATTTCTCACATATATTTGAACCTGTTTGGAGGAGGAGAGGGTTGTCCGTGTACATGAGACAGTTGTAACATTGCCTCAAAATTCCCAGATTCACCAGCTGGACTGGAGAGGAAACCATTGACTGACCTTTGATCATTAATTAAAGCTACCTTGTATAACTGTACACATGTGAACTTTAACTGCAGTCAAATAAATACACACATAACTAACTGCCATACAGACATATATTTTATGTTCTCAGTGCTGCCAGAATTCGGTGTGGTAATCAATGAACCCCCAGACCCATATTTCTCGGCCTCTTAGCTCATGAAACACAGAATAGCATATTTTCTGAAGGCTATCAAGTCTGAAACTCAAATGTTTGTTATCATTATTCAGTGACTGTAATACTCATTGATATGTCAAAAAGCAAAAACCTTTACAAGGAACATGTTATGAGGCAAAAAAAATCAGACAAATTCTGTGAAATCAGGGTCATCTGACAGCATCTACACCCTCCACCACTTACTTATTTGCCAGAAAAGCCACAAACTACAGGGAGTAGACCAAAACAGGCAAAACATCGCAGCCATTCTGTAACATCGGGGAGAGTAAAGAACATCTAAGGCAGCATAACCCATGCAAAAATCTCTACAAGGAACATATCAAAATGTGAGTAAAAAAACAGACAAATTATGTGAAATCAAGGTCATCTGTGAGCATCTATACCCCTACTTATTTTCCATTAAAAACAGAAACTTTACAAGGAACAGAACAAAATATGTGGCAACAAATAACAGCCATTCTGCAACATCAGGGACAGCTGACAGCATCTAAGCTATCCCTCCCCTTCCCTCTACACACATATACATGCATACATACGTATATACACTCACATACACACACACACAAACACAAACACACACAGACACACACACACACACACACACACACACACACACACACACACACACACACACACACACATACAAACACGCGTAGACATATCCACAGACTTAAATAAATGAAACACTTACTTTCAAACAGCAGCAGCCCTGCTACCTTAAATAATATATATAATAATCCATCTACATACTTAACATATTCCCGTGCTTGTTCTGTACAGACAAGTTGAATTCTTTACCATCCTGTTCCTGTGTCAAGCTGTCTCAGTCACTTGAGGCAGCCTGAGCAAATAACAAATGATCTTCTTTGCTCATTCAGCAGCCTGGTGAGATGCACATTGAGTAACTTTTCTGTTGTCCTCAGCATGACGATGAAAGGAATCCAGGATGGACTGGCTGAGTAAGTTTTTGCTGGGCTGTTTTGAATATGTATATATTATTATATTTTTGTTTTGGGTTTGTGTTTTTGGGCCAGTAGTGCTGGCTGGATTGCAGAGCTGGAGCAAGGGCAAATGGGGCCCTTGACAAGGTAATAAATGCCCCCCCCAGAGCCCCCCCCTCCCCCACCATAGCCCCCCCCCCCACCACAGCCATTCTTCCAGTAAGCAATGAAACAAAACATATGAACCAATAATGACAACACTACCCGTTTCAGAAAAAATCAACAATCAAAGGCCACTCAGACATCTGTCATTACAATCCACCAATATCAGTCAATAAGCACAATCTGTGCAGAAGTAAAAGTCATACAAATAATTCCACATTAACGAGATCTGTAACAAATGAAGAGCTTGTGACTGTCAAACACTTTGCATTTCAGTGTTTTATCTACAAATTCAATGCCTGCTGCCCTTGAAGAATTGCCTACGTAACATTAAAAAAAATAGTAAGCTGGTAATATTGCAATAGGGAATGACTGAGAAGCTGACAGTTTCATAGTGATGAGCCATCTCATGCAAAGAGTACACACTCAGGAGTTCAGAACCCCTATCCCCCCTTAAAAATAATCAGCAATTGACAGGGCACTGCAATACCAGCACTCTATCTACATGGTGTGGGAGTAGAATCCACAGCCTTCTACACCCAAGACAATTATGCTAATGACACTTCTTTCAAATTCTATAGCACAAATAGTGACTGCCAATTGCTAAACAAGACAGTTAGTTGCACATTGAAATCAGACTTAGCATGAGCAACAGTAAACTTCTCTTTCCTTGAAAATCACACTTCCATGAAAATGCACTGAAACTCATAATCCCTTGATGCCATGATTCTAGTGATCGTGCACCACAATACCATGTTTGTAAGACAGGACACCAGCTTACATCCATCTAATATATTTAGTCTTCTTGCTGTTCTCCTGGTCACTAGGTCCCGCAGATAATATGTGGTCATCTGAGATATGAGCAATCATGGCTGTTGGGGAGTATTCAGCATTGCCCAAAAGATAATCAGGAGGAACGCTGCCAGTCTTGATGGCATGGAAGGAACTAATTACCCGACACAGTTACTGGGATCACTCCCAGTTGGCTTGGAACACAAATCTTTTACTTGCCATATGTGGTCAAATACAAGTGGAATATCAGTGGTATGCTACATACAGCTGTTGCTATAGTCATAGGCATAATGGGTGCCAGGCTTAGCTTATTCATTTGTGACTGACACTGCAATACGCAATCAGAAATGTGCAATTGGTTCTTTTTTGTTTAGAGATGGAGATTGTTGTATCTCAGCTAGGGTGGGGCAGGGGTGACATCACCTCTGTGCAAAGTGTTAGTGGACATGATTGACAGATCCCAATGAGTTTTCAGTGAATGTACTTTAACATGGATTCAAAAATGAATGCTAGTATTGCATTTACAGCACTTTAGCTTTTTACATGTGGCATAAACTGTAGTGGCTGCATGCTTCAAGTGTAGCAACCAATGTGCTACAGCTTAAAAGGAAAGATTTTATTTCATCCCAGCAATGGGTGCACTTTTACTCTCCATGTGTGGACAGTAGCAGCTACTTATGCAGCAAGCAGTTGCTACGGTTTAAATTAAAACTATTTTTTCAGTAAGACTTTGGAAATTAAGCCCCTTAGCATTCTGTGTAGACTGTAGAAGAAACTTGCTACAGATGTAGCAAGCAGTTGCTGTATTTTAAAATGAAAGAAGAGTTTTTTTTTCCTTATTTTTCATTTAGTTCTGTCCCAGTACTTCACAACTGAAACACATTGGCGCTGCATATGTAGGCTGCAGTAGATGCTTATTTTTGCAAGCATTTGAGACAGTTCAAAATAAAGAAAGTTTTATTTTTCAGTAAGTCCTGTCCTGGCATTTCAGAAATGAAATAGTTTACCACCCCATTTGTGGAGTGTATGCTGCCAGCAGTTGCTACAGTTGAAAATGAAAGAAGTTTTTTTTTTCTTTTCAGTAGGTTCTGTCCAGCCAGGACTTTGGAATTTAAATGTTTTAATGCTACACATGTGTACTGTAGCAGCTGATTACTACAGACTAAGATTTGCAACAAACAATTTTTTTTCTCAAGTCTGTGGAGACAGAGGCAAAGCTCCCCCCAACTTACAGTTAAAGAGGACGATAAACATATCAGGAAACACTTCCTTGTGCAAGAATAGATTGCTATACCTCTGATTAAAAGAATCAAAATCAGGGACTAATTTTAAATATTGCTCTTAGAAGCATAAAAAGTTGATAGAATAACATGTTTTGCATTAGCATGCATTTTCTGAAGCACATGAAGACTGAAATTCAATTATCTAGTCAATATTTAGTGCCTTCAGTCCTCACGTATATGTCAACCCCACCCACTAATTTTATGAAGAACAGACCAGAAATATGAAGCTAAAATCCTGACATTCTATGAAATTCTGAGCAGTTGCAAGGTGTGCAGTAGAATCAGTCACTTCCATATGAAAACTACCCAGCACCAACCACTTGGTAAATAAAAATAATACTCATGAATATCCTTAAATAAATGTTAAACTCATTTCTATTTGTTCCACACCTGAGGAAATGGTCTGGACTTTTTCCAGAAATTCTACACTTTACTGTATGTGTAAAAAGACCTATTAATGAATCAACTCCTACACTATAGATACATTTTCAAGCATTATTTTCTACTTAAACCATACTTTATCTAGCACTATAACCTCTGTTAAATAAGTGTATATCCCTGTGAAATTAATTTCCTTGCAGTAGTAAAATTGGTCCAATGAGAAATAATGTAAAATTCAGAAAAAGTCCATTTGAAACCCAAATGCAGGTTGACCATAAAAGCATACAGTCATAATTGTTTTCCTACAAAAAATAGCTAGCATCAGGGAAATAAGTGTTATATAATCATAGTTGTTTCCTTATAAGTAGCTAACATTACAGAAAAAAAGCTCTATGACATACATTTTACATACATGGGAAAGTTATTTAGTTTTAAGGATCAGATTTATTCCTGGCACAGGAAACTTCTAATTCTAGCAAGGTAAACTAATTTTGGCCAGATTATTATAATTCTTGAATATTTTAGAAAGTAGTTATCACAAGTGCATCCTGTTTGATACTTGACAGCACAGACTAGGTAGCCGTAGAAATCAGAAAGAAACTGGAGAAAGTATTGAAGAAAATAAATCAGTTAAACTGATCTAGAGCAGAGACATAGGTAATGCAATCATACGGAGCTAATCTCCAAATACAGCTACCCTATGAAGGACATATTGATTGACTGATGGATGGATGGGTGGGTGGATAGATGGATGGATGGATGGATGGATGGATGGATAGATGGATAATTGGATATATGGGCTGGCAAAATTGTTTTCAGCCCCTATCAGGCTATAAGACAATACACATAGATAAGGTGCATCAGACCAAAATAAAACAACAAATAGAAATAAAGTGTTTAACATAGGCAGATAATCATGATGGTAGGATTAAAGAAATCAAATCTGTTTTTCTGCTGAATCATTGAAGCAGGCAGTGGGAAAGTGGTGATAAGTCGGTCAACTAGATTTTGCAAGGAATTTCATAAATGAGACTGCAGAAAGTCTTGCTCAGAGGGTGCATATCTTAAGTCTCTGCTGTGGGCATTAGTCTAGACCATAAGTTTCTACAGAGGGCATTAGTGTACATCCGTCAGTGCTGTACTTGTGCCACCAGGTCAACTGTCACAGGATCAGAAATCATGTAACTGCTGTTGTTACTTCTGCTGTCTAAGTCAGTGAGCCTCCATCCCAATGACCTGGACAAGTAGCATTAAGGAGGCAGTCTGACCTGCACAGGCCCTTTGGGTTATGCTGTGACTACATTAAATGTTGCTGCTTAACAGGACATACTGTGTCCTTCTGACTACTTGCTGCTTTATTTTTTTGTTTTGTTTTGGAGAGCACTTCTCTGTATATGCCACCATTTCTACATGGATGGGTTTAAGGCTCTAAATGAAAAAAAAAAGAAAGAAAAAACATTTATATTTCCATTATTGATTACAAAGTGCTAAAAGCATTATTTTAGTTAAAAGCCCCAGGATCATGAACATTTATTTTCACCCACACCTTTAACTTTATTTACAAAAGATTTTTTATTAAAGTGGAAAAAGGGATGAAATCAGATTGTGACTGAATTTATGGCCAAAATTGTTATGTATAATAAAAAAGGAAAAACAGTCCAGTTGAGCAGTACTTTCAATCTGTTTGCCTAAAAGCACTTATATCATGCATTATGTAGTTGCCCAGTTGTTTTTGTGAAAAATAACTCCTCCACTTTGTAAAGATGAGGGTTTTCTTCATTATTCTGTTAGATAGCACCTTCATTTTACTAGTCATGGTGCAAATGTGCTGAGGGCAGTAGTTGTTTTTTGTGGTAGAGAGTAATTCACTGCCGTTTCTAAGGGGTGAACATTATTGGATGGGGTTCTACCTGCTTTTTTATTGGTACTTTCACTATCCCCAGGATTCAGTAAACACCATGTAGGCTCCGTGTAGAGCCTATATGAAGTGGATTCATGTACAAGACCACAATCAGTCCTCGGCAGTGCTCAATGCATATTAATGAAGCACAACATGCTTGTGAGGTTTCATACCTCATGCTACTATTGCTGGCCATGAAACCTTGAAACTCAACACAAACACTGAGTCTGTGTAAAGGAGGGAACAGACGATCCCCTACCCCCAAATTAACAATACACATTATGTCATGTAGACTATTTATCTTAACCTCTTAGGGCAAGACATGTGGACAAAGCCATAAATAATTGGGTGGTGAAATGGCCAGAAATAGAGATACTTTTTTAAATACTGCTCTTACAAACTTAGAAATTTAATAGAACACTGGATTTGCAGACAGCAACTTTGCTGCCACACCACCAGTGGAACGGTACACATCTTAAGTCACGCAGACCTGTCAATCTCTTAGAGCAGGAACTCTGGACAGGCCATCAATAATGGGGTTGGGAAAGGTGCCAGAATTAGGGACAGTTTGTAAATATTGCCCTTACTAACTTAGAAAATTGAGAGAACACCAGTTTTGCAGAAAGCAGCTCTGCTGCCATACCTCCAAGGAACAGTACACATCAAAAGTTTTGCAGACCTGTCAACATCTTAGGGCAAGACATCTGAACAAAGCCATCAATCATGGGGTGGAGAAAAGGACAGACATAGGGATACTTTTTAAATATAGCTCTTACTAACTTAGAAATTGGATAGAACAATGAGAAGTTTGCAGAATGCAGCTCTGCTGCAACCCTCCCAAGGAACAGTACACATCATAAGTCATGCAGACCTGTCAACCTGTTAGGGCAAGACATCTAGACAAAGCCATCAATAATGGTGTGGGGAAATGGGCAGACATATGGATATTTTTTTTTAAATATAGCTCTTACAAACTTAGAAATTGGATAGAACACCAGGTTTGCAGAATGCAGCTCTGCTGCCATGCCCACAAATGAGCAGTGCACATTGTTAGTAAGGCAGACCGTACCTCTCAACTTCTTAGGACAAGACATCTAGACAAAGCATGACATAATGTGGGGACAAAGGGCCCAATATAGGGACACATTAAATGCTACTCTTATAAATGTAGAAAGTTGGTAGAATAACAAAATTTGTGTTAGCATGCACTGTCTGAAGGACATGAAGTCTGAAACTTAAAGGCACGTCATTAATTAATCACTTTGATCATCATGGCTGTCTCTTAGAGCAAGAAATATGGACAAAAGCTATAAACAATGTGGGAGCAATATAAGGATGACAAGTAGGGACCATACCTCTCAACTTCTTGCCACAAGAAATCTGGACAAAAAGCATTACATAAAGTCGGGACAAAGGCACAAATATAGACACATGTTAAATATTGCTCTTATAAACACTGAAAGTTGCTAGAATAACAGAATTTGTGGTAGTATGCATTGTCTGAAGCACATTAAATCCAAAATTCAAAGGCATGTCATTATAAACTCACATTAATCCTCAGATCATACTAGTGATTTGTCAGAAAATCATAACGTTTATGAGGAACACACCAAAAATAAGAGGTACAAATCTGGATATTCTCTGAAAATCTGGGCAGTTAAGAGGTATGCTAGGGATACACTTATTAAATATTGCACTTACAAACTTAGAAAGTTGATAGAATGACAGGTTGTGTATTCCCATGATTTGTTAGAAGGGTATGATGTCTGAGACTCAAATGTCTTTCACTATTTTCTGACTTCAACCCTCAATTTTTTAACATTGATTTGCCGGAAAACCACAATTGTATGATAAATAAAGCAAAATATAAGGCAACATCTGGACTTTCTGAAGAAGTCTGCAGAGTGGAGAGGTATGGCTGTACAAACAGCTGTCATTCTGTTAGTGCAACACATCTGCACAGAGGCCAACTTAATGAGAGGACAAATAACCAGTAACAGGGACATATCTGACAGAGATGTCACATGGGAATGTGTTTTAATGTAACACTCTCAACCTCTTAGACTGAGAAATGTGGCCAAAGCCATAAACATGGGGGACAAAGGGCCAGAAATCAGGATAGACTGTCAATATTCCAAGTCCAAACGTATGAAGTTGATAGAATAAATAGGTTGTACATTAGCATGAACTTTCTGAATAGCATCAGGTGTGAAACACTAATGTCAGTCATCAGTTACTGACTGCTTTCTGCAATGACATGCCATTGCTTTGCCAGGAAAACAACATGCTATGATGAAAAAATCACAAATATGAGACAAAACCTGGACATTTTGCACAGATCTGGACAGTTGAGAGGTAGGCACCCAAATGTCTGCAATTCTGAGTCTCAGCAGTCCAGAGATCATCCCAGTGATATGGCAGAAAGCCACATATTGGAAAAGGAAAACATCTGGACATCCTGGGAATATCTGGACATTTGAGAGATATGAATTTGAAGTACATGGTCCAAACACCGTATAGGACAGTGTACATACAGTGCAGAGTATTGTGATATACCATTCCTGCCATTCTGTAATGAAGATGAGCTAATGATCTGTAACAGGACATGGGATTACCATGTCAAGTGCTCACTCAGGGGGAGGGTGTGTATTGAATAGGATCACACAGATGAATTGTATGAATGAACCCAGGGACAGAGTACAGGTGAAAATGCCAAATGTACAACAGAGGAGGGCACGTCAATGGAAGATGGTTGCACCAGCAACACCAAGCACATATCTATATGGTACAGTATGGACTGAGGAGTGAAAATGTGTTGTCTGTACCTGTCACACAAGGTGACATAACAATGGGGAGGACATCTGTGTGAGCCAAGCATCCTTACATGAATAATGCAGATGACATCTATCAAGGATCTAACATGCAATTTAGGTAGGGTACATATTGGGAAGCTGTGCAAAATGATATACCTGAATATTACTGT
The DNA here is from genome assembly GCF_019279795.1 of Protopterus annectens. Lineage (NCBI taxonomy): Eukaryota > Metazoa > Chordata > Ceratodontiformes > Protopteridae > Protopterus > Protopterus annectens. The sequence goes on along the minus strand of NC_056729.1, from coordinate 737,760,695 downwards.
ACTCTTTGCAGAGGTCTCCAGCAAGGTGGTCACAGGTAAAGGATCATGGCAAACATTACAAGAACCAGCCACAATCATGGACAATATTTGAATAATCCCATCACTAATCCCATGCTTCTGACATAACATATATAATGTGGAGTGATAACAGATGAGCCTGCACACACACTGGACAACTAGTATGAGACATCCATGCTCCATGAGAGTAACCACAAGCACTATCCTGGTACTGTAACATCTGCAGGAGTTGTTAGGAGAGATACTGTTATACCTGTATGTGACAGTATTGGCGCTGCAGGCTCTTTGCCTTGTGTGTATGGCATATATCAATGGCACAATTCACACTGTCACAAATGATATACATGACATTAATGTTGTCAAACACCGATGTATGCAGTGTGTGCATAAAGTGAAAAGGTAGCACACATGCTTCTGGTGTAACAACTTCATTGGTGATCCACACCATCAGACAGTAGGTATGGACAATAAGCTGTGTAACAGCTCACTGTGACAAAGGTGGTACACTGCAGTTACACATCACTGGAACATGTGTAAGGAGGTGCATGGAAAAGGATGCATTGTACTCAGTTATTGGTGTAATGAAGACTGGGAAACATGACACTATTATGCCCTCTGATGTGCACGTCTTTCACTTAACCAGTACTTGTGTTACAGTCAATGGAGGAGTCAACACTGTGACCACATGCTGGTCATACCTCACAACCTCTTCACACAAGAAATCAGGATAAAGTCTAAAATAATGGGGGGACACACACAACTGAATGGTGACAAAAACACACAATCTACAAATAAATGTAGAAATGTGTGCTTGTAATGTCTGTCTGAAAAGTGGAGTTCCATGTTAATCATAGCATTGACAACAGTCCTGCTATTTAGAAACCCAGTGATGCAAGCACTGGGAACACATTTAGATAGCAATCTGAACTTTGACTACCAAGAGTCCAAACTGCTAATTAAAGCATATGTTGTGCACATCGTAAGTCACGCCATGATATTGGTATCTTAGGCACTGCATGACAGCACTGTAGTCAAACCACATTTTAGCACTAATAGAGTATAATGCTCTTTTTTTCATATGTACCACACCAGACACATGTAGCAGCTGGGGAGACCACAGGGATTTATCAGCAAGATAACACAGGGCCTACACACTATGCCATAATGTATGTGGCTAGATTAAAAGCCATGTCACTGTAAACTTTATTGTATAAGATGTCATGACCTCTGCCTAGCCCCCAGGCCAGTCTCTGACCCTGACCTGATGGGAGTACTGCATATCTAAAAATGTAATATAGTTGATGACATCAGCAGTGTCTGTTGAGGACAAGACAGCAGTGTCCAACATGCTAGTGTAAAATGCTTTCTGCAATGTCAAGCAACAGCTCTCTCTCTCTCTTTCTCTCATGCACACTCCCCCATCCCAAGTTGGCTGCATTGAGAATAGAACCCCTACCTGTCTAAGTACACAGACTACAGGCCACACTATTCAACACAAGTGTCATTGCTCAAGTCTGACTTGCAGTATGTCAAACAACAGTTTATAGCTGATGATGTCAGCAATGTCTGGTGAGGAGAATATGGTAATAACAAAAAGGCAATTTGCAACTTCAGACACCAGCTCACAACCCCACCCCCCAAGTTGGCTACATTTAAAATAGAACCCCTACCTAGTTAAGTTCTGTGGTTTGTAGTCTTTGTACTTAACACACGTGCCACTACTCATGTGTGACTTGGAGTTTGTCAAACAACAATTTATAGCTGATGACATCAGCAGTGGCTGGGAGACACCAGCTCACCCCCCTGCTAGCTGCAGTGAGAATAGAACCCCTACCTATCTAAGTACACAGACTACAGACCACACGACTCAACACACAGGCCATTGCTGAAGTCTGATTTATACATGACTGCAGGTGAATTTATAGTAGATGACACCAGCAGGTCATGTGGAAGACAAGAAGTTGGGAGGCCTGCATGGAATGGATGTGTAGGCATGTGCAAGTATCAAAATACTGGCCACCCATGCCATTGGAGAAGTAACTGTAGGGTACAAACTTATGGTCTTATGTCTAGGTGCACACACACACACACACACACACACACACACACACACACACACACACACACACACACACACACACACACACACACACAAAAGTTGACTGCAGTAAAAACAGAACCCCTACTAAGTACACCGAGTACAGAACACAGTACTTAAAGCACATGCCACAGTACAAGTTTGATTTATACATGACTGCAGGTGAACTTATAGTAGATGACATCTGCAGGCCATGTGGGAGACAAAAGGTTGGGAGGCCTTCATGAAATGAATGTGTAGGCATGTGCAAGTATCAAAATACTTACCATTCATGCCATTGGAGAAACAAGTGTAGGATACACACTTATGCTCTTCTGTTTAGACACACACACACACACACACACACACACACACACACACACACACACACACACACACACACACACACACACACGCACTCACCAAGTTGGCTGCAGTGAGAAGAGAACTTCTACCTAAGTACACTGACTACAGAACACAGCACTTAATGTACATGCCATGGCACAAGTCTGATTTATATATGACTGCAGGTGAACTTATAGTAGATGCCATCGACAGGCTATGTGGGACACAATAGGTTGTGAGGTCTGCATAGGCACATAGCTTTGCAGGTTCATATAAGGCTAATAGCCTATTAGCTCTATGGTGTGTAAAAGCCTAGCTATGTAAAAACACAAGTACGGTTACTGAGCATAGTTGGATGGTTGTTTTAAGCAGACCATGTTTGTGAACAGCACCAGCTGGCCCTGTCCATGAGGGACATAGGTGCCAATTCAGAAACAACTGTACAATTGCCCAGCCAGTAGTCAAGGTTGCCATTGAACAAGGTTATTGAGGAGTACTGCTTTACACACAGTGGGAACCTATTTCAGCCTCTGGGTTGGCACGTATGTCCAAACAAAAATCCAGTAGAAGGAAATGCTCAGCAGACAAAAAACTTTAATAGCACCAAGATTTTCAAAATCACAAAGCTTTCAGGCTCCTGCCCTTCCTCAGTGTGTAATACAAACTATTAAAACAACCAGTCATTTACACAAGTTACAATAGATCACATGACACAGCTCCACTAATGCAATTGAGCATTCTCCTTCAAAACATCATTCAAACCTTCCTATAATCAGAAATATATAAAGTTTAAAATATTAAAAGACATCAAAAAACATAATATATAACATATAAAACATAACATTATATATATATATATATATATATATATATATATATATATATATCTACACACACACACACACACACACACACACATATACACATTCTGTATACATGTGTTTTCTCACTTTAAAACCATTTGCTTTTTTAATACAGGTTTTAAGCTAACAGTTGCATTAATACCTGGGTATTCATCTGCTTGAAACCTTAAAATCCATTCATATTCATGTATTTCCAACCAATTGTTTAAACCTCCACCTCTTACATTTTTATAAAAAACATCAGTCATCCTAAACTGTAATTCATGTTCCATACCTTTTTCTTCAATGTGTTTGGCAAGTGCATTAGTATTAATATTTCTTCTTATTTCAGATTTATGTTCTTTAATATGATATTTTAACCTTTGTGTAGATTTCCCAACATAGAATGCAGGGCATTTTATACAGGTAGCTAAGTACATTACATTTGATGTGTTACAAATTGCAGAAGATTAAAAGTATACTTATCTTTTGTTATAGGATGTTCAAATGCATTATTTGCCATTATGTCTCTACAACATATACAGATGAAGTATGGACAAGTCCCTTTCTTTTATATTTGTTTGGTTACTACATTTCTCATGTCCTGATAACATAAATGCTTTTTTCAAGTTCAAACTAGTTCTATAAGCAAAATTAGGTCTTTCACCTATAATTTGCTTAGGGTGTTCCGGTTTCCTCCCACATCCCAAAGACATGCTGTAGGTGGATTGGACACTCTAAATTGACCCTAGATGTGAATGAGTTCATATGTGTGCCTTCTGTGGAAGGTTGGGCGACAGGCTGGCAACTTGACACCGTAAAACTCCACTGCCAATCATGAGCGGACAGGTGATCCGCTGTGGCGACCCCTAACCGGGAAAAGCCGAAAGAAGAAGAAGAAGTTCTTATATTATAACCAGTTATATAATGGAACTGTCCTATTTTATTTGTAATACTGTTGTTTGGGGGAATAACATTTTTCTATCTGAGAAGTAAGGCTTGGCAGAAGTGTTCCTATCCTTTATAATACTTGATTTTGTATATATTCTAGTGATGTGTCATTATAACCCCTTTCTCTAAATTCATTCATCATATTTAATATCTGTTCTTCACATTTATTGTCATCTGTATTTAATCAACTGACTATTAAAACCTGTTTGTATGCCTTTAAAGACATGGGCAGCATGTATACTCGTTCTGTGAGTACATCTATCAGCCTGTACATCTTTTCCTAAAATTGAGGTGTTAATCTCATTATTACACTTTTCCAGCTTAACATCTGAAAGTTCATTTCACTAGTTGAGCACATCATAGTGAATATAAGGAACAGAGTAGTGCTATTCAGATATTCAACAAATTGCATTAGCTCAAATGAATCACCTTTCCAGATTAAAACAATGTCATTAACAAAGTGCTTATAAAAGATCACTTGCTGTTTAAAGTGTACTGAACAATCATAAACAAATTGTTCCTCCCAACATCCTACCACAATATTTGGATAGGTGTTGGCTACTGTAGTACTCATAGCCACACCTGCCTTTTGATGGAATGTCAAATCTTGGAAAATAAAGACATTATTTTTCAAAGTCAAGTCCATCAGTTCACAAATAGTATTGATCTCCTTAGTAGACAAATCACTGGGCACACATAAAAAACGTAAAGCGATTCTAAGCCATATTCATTAGGGATCACTGTGGCACATATGTCCCTCATAGACAGGCCCATTTGGTGCTGCACACAAAATTGCTCTGCTAACAACAACCATCTACATATGCTTAACATGGGTACTCATGTTTTTACATATCTAAGTTTCTATGGCCTCAGGTATAATAATAACTATGTACTCTTACAACTTACTAATACAATATGTGAGAGATGCAAGTTTACAGTGAATCTAAAATAAATGATCTCTCTCAGGTAACAATGAACCAGATATCAAATAGGTTGTCAGCACACACACTTCACCTCCTCAACAAACCAAACGCATAACACATAAACTCATATATGCAGAGGTTCTCATTAGAAACTTACAAAAAGAGTAGAGACCTCGCAGATACAAACCTTCTGCATGCATTACAGTCTCAACAGAACCCGCTACCCATAAAAACAAATGTGTCAGTGTCTTACCCATTAAGCCCTTAAGGCAAAACACCTCAAAACCAATGGCTTGGCTATAGGTGAATCTATAGTGTGACATGCAGATGTCCCCCTCAACAGGTTGTACAAGGAGAAAGTCACGGTCAGCTGCCTGTCAAGTGCCAGGATCTGCAAAGTCATGTATGCACTCACATCTCTCAACAATAAAGTACATTCATGTAAAATCTTACCATAATGGTAGATGTCTTTGCCTTCACTGTTGCAGTATTCTAACATATGAGATTCCCTGCCATGGAAACCCTACACCTGGCCAGTGTACTAAAAACTCCTGTTTCTTTAAAGGTACGGCAAATGTCAACCAAATGCTCCCAGAGCTGATTTCCCCAGCAGGAATATCAGTTCAAGGAACCCAGGAGATAATCTGTACATCCAGGACGGCAAAGGACTAGGGGGATGGAGGGAGGGATCAATATGTGTTGCCTATGCACATCCAATGTATGCAGCACCCTCTCTCTGTCAGCTTGTGGAGAGGGGGAAAAAAGAAGGCAAGTGACTAGATTAATTAAGTGTCAACTCATTAAACACCTTAGGCATAAAAGTAGGATTAGTACACAAGGACACCCTGTCCTTATGAAATATCAAAAAAGGAGGACAAGCCATAAGGGCTTGCAACCCAGACATCTGCCTGGCAGAAGTAAGAGCTAACAGTCTTTCAAGAACAATATTGCAAGGACGCTGAAGCATCAGGCTCAAAAGGAGCCTGACTCACCCTCTCCAAAACAAAATTAAGATCCCAGGGTAGAGGAAAAGGCTTCCTGGGAGGTGTAATATTAAGGATGCTTTTAAGAAATTGTTTCACCAAAAATCTAGAAGCTAAAGGAGAAAAAAAGGCAGACAAGCAGAGATAGCTGATGGGCCTTAATAAAAGAATAGGCCAAACCAGCACTGAGCAACTCACACAAATAAGAGAGAACCAAAGAAACATCCACAGTAAGTGGTTCCAGATTATGAGAGAGACACCAAATAAAAACCCTCTTTCATTTGGATAGGTATGATTTACTAGTAGTACGTTTGCTGGCCCCCTGCAGGATTTGTAGCACATCCTCAGAAAAAAAGGTGTCTATGAGGAATCAAACTCCTGTCAGCCACAGTGTGCAATGAAGCATGGACAGGTGGGGATGGATGAAAGATCCCTTGTCTTGTGCAATTAGATCCACCCTGTGAGGTAACTTGTGATGATTGCCCCTGGCTGGATGCAGAAGTTGAGGGAATCAGTCCTGTCACAGCCAAAAGGGAGTCACCAACAAGATTGTGGGAACACCCTGTTGAAGTTTGAACAAGACTTTCAGAATAAGAGGAAGGGGAGGGAATGCATAAAGAAACACCCCCTTCCATGAAAATGAAAGGGCATCTACCTTCCATACCAGAGGATGTGGGACTCTACCACAAAACAGTGGAATTTTTCTGTTCAGAGGGGAGGCACAAGATCCACTTGATGAGTACCTCAATGGTGGATAATGTACAGAAACACATCCCTATGGAGCATCCATTCATGGGACTGAGTTAAGGACCTTCTCAGAGTGTCTGCCACAGTGTTCTGACTGGAAGGGATTTAAACTGCCTGAAGAGTCACTTGATACTAAACAGCAATATCCCATACCAAAAGTTCCAACCGGCAAAGAAGAGAAGATCTCATTCCTCCATGTTTATATACCACATCACTGTGGTATTGTCTGTGAACACATTGAGAGGTCCTGGAGAGAAAAGAGGAAGAAAGGCCTGAAGAGCCACCTACCACACAAGCAACACATAAATCTAAATATGCAGATGTCCTCTATAAAAACTGACTCAAAGCACGGAGACCTCCCAAACACAAAGACAACACACATATCTTACTTGTAGATGAACACAGGTCAAATAAAAACTCACATGACAGTGTCTCATCAAGTAAGCCCCTAAGGCATAACACAAAACCAAATACACTAGTATAAAGTGACTCTATTGTGAGACACACTGATGTGCCACTCATCAGGTTGGATAAGGTCATGGCCAGCTGTCTATCTGGTGCCAGGATCCGCAACATCACACATGCTCTCACAGCAGCAGTTACTGTTATGACCCTGTCATAGTACATAGTGTGAATGACTTCAGATGTACCTTTCTGGACTATATGATGAGAGACATGATTGAGGTCCCTGATTATGTGTCCCTAGCCTTAAGCAGTATACTACCCTCACCTAGGATGATGCCACAATACAAGCAAAAGATGATTGACTTTAACAACTGGCTTAGTTTCTGGTGTCTTTCCAAGACGATTCAGTTCCTGTCAACCTGTGATGATATGGTTTATAGAACTTGATGCTTTGCCAGAGACAGTCCCCACCTGTCATCCCCTAGGTTTTTGGCTTCTGGCAAAGGCTAGGCAATTTCACAAATCCAACATTTCCAAAACAAATTGTTCCTCAAAAACCAACATCTGGGTCATACTGCCAAACGCTAGGAGTTTTAACCTAAATCTGCACTCGTTGGAAGCTGCCTTTAACTTGGAGAATGCCTGTTTTTCTGCTGTCACAGAAACTTAGTTCAAGGCTGCAGAAAGCACCATGGCCATACCAGGTTACAACACCTTCCACTTCCTCAGACCATCAAAGGAAAATGAGAAATCCAAAGTAGGAGGAGTATCACTTTTTATTAAAGATAAATACTCCTCCAGATTGGTAATGTTAAATGAGTCCCTTGAACTACACCAAATACAACTGTCTGTACGTAAACCCCACCTCCAAATTATCTTCAGCTATAGGTCTCCCTCCATGAACCAGGACACCGACAATGCCTACCTGGATCTCCTGGAGTCCATCAATATAACACCTAACACCTTAATTCTGGAAGACTTTTAACTACCCATCAATAAACTGGTCTAACTACACCTGTACTAATGCTCTTACACAGAGATTCTTGAACTTTGTGAACTCTAATGTCCTGTTACAGTCAGTGACTGTCCCCACTAGGCATTCAAACATTCTGGATCTTGAACTTATGAACATGAGTGGCCACTGTACCACTCTAAGTGTACAATTATCTCTAGTGAGGTCTGACCACAGGTCAGTCACACTAGAGGTAATAATAATGTCTGACTCTCACACGAACACACCATGAACTCTGGATTCTTTACTGTAAGTCTACAAATTGTAATAACTAGGAATATGTAAGAAAATTGTTTTTAAGCGTTCAAAATAAAAATACACTTTTCGTCAAGTACACAGTATCTAACTTCCTCAGATAAATTCGTCAGATAGCCAGCTCACAGTGAGGCTCTTAATTTAAATCTAATCTCGAGACACTTGCAAGAACCAACATGATTTATATTGCTTCACTGTTGTTAAAACCATACTTTTGTATCTACCTAGTAGGTACATTGTTGTTTAACTGTATCTAAATTGTCTTGTTCATAAAGTACCTCACTTGTATAACACGGACAATACAAGGATAAAAAGGTTCTATTCTATTAATTATAAAAACATCGTAAAATACATATACTGCACAATACTACACTATGATACACTCCACCATAAGTTAAAATACATACAATTCTTTTAACATAACTACTTTCTATCGTCGGAAATTGTTTACCAATGCTATTGAACATCCTTCTTTATAAACCTTAACTATCACTTATGTAGTTGTACCGACCTCGACAATATCTCTGTTGTTAATAATCCTGTTGTTGATTTTATTATTAACTTCTATTCAATTACCAACTAATGGTTCGCTCCAGACATTATATACATATAAAACTACATGTTATATTTAACTATGTATTAGTGAATCTAACCCAGTAATAATATAGCTAATAACAATGATACTGATAGTTGTGGTAGTTTTGACCTATGCCAATAGAGACAAAAATTAAAAAAATAATAATAATATAAAATTTAAACATGAAAATATTAGCAAGCGGCTGACAATTTGTCAGCTGAAGTTAATGCTCTAGACATTGAAATTAGAAACAATTCCGATTTTTTAAGGTATCGTTACGACTATGACAGAACATTTGACAGTATTGATCAATACTTGTCAAAAATTAATATGACTAAAATTAAAAAAATAACACGAGACTTGAGAGACTATGAGGTTGGCATTGCTTATCTGAAGCTGCCAAGCTCCCAGGGAAGTTTCTTGCCTGTTTCAGACACACATAGGTCTAATTCAGTAGCTGAATCGAATGTCCAGTGTACACCTTTCAATAACAGTAACAATGAACAATCAAATGGAAACCAACAGACTGAAAATAGTGGATTTATATGCCGTAGTGAGAGAATAGCATCTAATAACTCTAATCAGAAAAACCCATCAGTCCCACAAAATACAAAAATTTTCGGAATCGAGCCTCGAAGTTCACACGACCCAAAGGGAGGCAGGCAAAGAACAACAGAAACAACAATCGGTAGAAGGAAGGACTTTGACAAATCCAACACCTAAGTCAGTTAAATGTAATATTTGTTGTAATTCTGACAAAGATTTTAAAATATACAATTACTCAGACATAAATATAACATCCGAAACGTCTGATTTGTTAGCTAAAGGTTACACCTTTGTGCCTTCGACCCACTTTGATGTGACAAAAACCTTGATAGACTTAAAAGTATTTGCTCTGAAGTTGAACTTAGTGGCACTAATGGGTGAAAGAATGAACACTAGGAGTGACTACTATGTAGCTAGTGTATATAATCCACCTTTACACCCATTAATAGCTTCTTCGAGCAGGTCTCAGAATTGGACATTCATGATTTATCAAACAGGCCTTTTAGTTTAAGACTAAGTAGCACAAAACAACATTACATTAGTAAGGAAGATAGAGAAACACTGAAATTTTTAAGCCAGACTCCAGTACGTTTTATGAAACCCGATAAGGGTGGAGGTCTAGCTATCATGAACATAACAGATTATAATAACAGAATGTCTGATATACTAAAGGGTCACACGTATGTAGAGGTATCAAAAAATGGACTAAATGGTGCCTATAGGAAAGTTAGAGCATATATAGAAGATCTTTATATAGAGTCAAAAATAGATAAAACTCTATATAATTACCTAGTGCAACCAGTTCCCAGGACACCAATATTGTTCGGAATTCTGAAAGTCCATAAAAGTATAGACTACCCCCCAATGCGCCCTTTAGTAGATGCAAGGAATAGTATTACATATCCTTGCGCAAAGGTAGTGGACAACATTTTAAAAAAATATGTTATGCAAGAGTCACAGATGTCAAAGGACTCATGGACCTTCCTGGAAAGTATCAACAAGCTTCCCTTCAGTGGAGAAAGTTTATTTATTACTGTGGATGTAAAAGACCTGTATTCGTCCATTCCCCACTGTGAGGGAATAGAATGGACATCGTACATGATGTGCCAACATGGAGCACCGCAGAGTGAGATTAATCTGGTGGAGGAACTTCTTGACATAGTATTGTCTTATAACTTTGTCATCTTTAACACTAAATTTTACCATCAAAAGGTAGGAGTGGAAATGGGCTCTCCCTGCGGGGCTAGTTTAGCTAACCTCATAATGGCATATTGGGAGAGAGAACATGTCCTATCCAATCCTATGATACAATACAACATTCAGTTCTACACCAGATTTTTAGATGATATTTTTATTGTGTTTCAAAATGACTCACTCAGTGTCCAACAGATGATAGATGGGTTTAATGCTAGTACTAACTTCTTAAAGTTTACATTTTCGTATAGCAAAGACAAGATAGCGTACTTAGATGTTGAACTAAGTAAGGATTATCATAATGTGACCTACATAGCAAAAATTTACAGGAAGGACACACATTCAAATACGTATCTTCAATATACTACTTGTCATCCTACATTTCAGAAAAAATCAGTAGTAAAGGGCCAACTGGTGAGAGCAGCTAGGATGATATCAAGAGACGTGGATTTTAAAGAAGAATGTATTTTACTACAGAAGTTTTTCATACAAAGAGGGTATCCAACCATGCTTATACAGGAAATTATTAGAGAGGTCCAACATAAAAGGGAGTTAGGTACATATACCCCTATTTTAAATGACAGTTCAGTAAATAGAATTTGGGAGCGGAAAGAAAAGCAACTACTAAGCCCCTATAGCTTTATTTGTACATTTTCCCTAGATTCTAGTGAAATTACAGCTATTATTATGAAGAACTGGGAAATACTAATTAGAGATGAAGATCTAAGATTATTATTTCCAGAAAAACCTAAGCTAGTTTTTAGAAGAGGAGGTAATTTGAAGTCAATTCTAGAGGCCAATAGTAGAAGTACTAGTAGAAGAGAGGGTATGTACAAATGTAATATGTGCTGTATGTGTAAACATATCGACACGGGGTTGAGTTTTGAAATCAGAAACAAAAAATTTAAAACTAGAGGAAAATATGACTGTCAGAGTAAGCAGGTTGTTTATCTTGCTAGGTGTGTGATATGTCCTGTTTTTTATATCGGGAAGACCGATAGAAAATTAAGTGAGAGGATATATGAGCACACATATTGTATTGCTAAAAATAAATTGGAAAACGCACTAGCTAGACACACTAGTGAAGACCCAGGACATTCATTCAAATTCAGAGTTATCCAGCAGCTTTTAAGTGATGGGAGAGGGGGACCTGAATCTTTAAGAATGGAAAGAAGTGAGTTAATTTGGCAATTGAAGTTGAATGCTTGTCAAAATCCAGGCATTAATGAAGTAAGTTCTATAATGTGTATTTTACACTTAAAGAACTTACTTAGATAATAGCTAAATAGATACTCACAGACGGTCTCTCAAGTTATTGACGGTGTACACATAGGATTTAAGGTTAACAACTTTAATATTTTCATGTTTAAATTTTGTATTATTATTATTTTTTTAATTTTTGTCTCTATTGGCATAGGTCAAAACTACCAGTATCATTGTTATTAGCTACATTATTACTGGGTTAGATTCAGTAATACACAGTTAAATATAACATGTAGTTTTATATGTATATAATGTCTGGAGCGAACCATTAGTTGGTAATTGAATAGAAGTTAATAATAAAATCAACAACAGGATTATTAACAACAGAGATATTGTCAAGGTCGGTACAACTACATAAGTGATAGTTAAGGTTTATAAAGAAGGATGTTCAATAACATTGGTAAACAAATTCCGACGATAAAAAGTAGTTATGTTAAAAGAATTGTATATATTTTAACTTATGGTGGAGTGTATCATAGTGTAGTATTGTGCAGTATATGTATTTTACGATGTTTGTATAATTAATAGAATAGAACCTTTTTATCCTTGTATTGTCCGTGTTATACAAGTGAGGTACTTTATGAACAAGACAATTTAGATACAGTTAAACAACAATGTACCTACTAGGTAGATACAAAAGTATGGTTTTAACAACAGTGAACCAATAGAAATCATGTTGGTTCTTGCAAGTGTCTCGAGATTAGATTTAAATTAAGCGCCTCACTGTGAGCTGGCTATCTGACGAATTTATCTGAGGAAGTTAGGTACTGTGTACTTGATGAAAAGTGTATTTTTATTTTGAACGCTTAATAAACTATTTTCTTACGTATTCCTAGTTATTACAATTTGGAGACTTACAGTAAAGAATCCAGAGTTTGTGGTGTGTTCGTGTGAGCAGTTGAGTGGTTTTCTACAGTTTGTCAATGTCTGACTCTCCCCCAACTGAAATTAGACTTAAACAGTTCTCCAAAGCAAACTAAAATCGCTTACATGAAGATATTACTAGATTCACAGCTCCTACCCCTACTGATGGCAGGTATACCAATGTCAAGGCATATACCAAAGCCTTCTATAAACACCTTCACAGCTGCATAGACTCATCTATACCTGACAGGATAAAAGTATTCCCATCACGTTAGAACAGACCTGCTTGGGGGACATCTGCCACAAACTGGCTATAAAATGAGAAATAAACTCCTGTCTAAAAGCAGTAAGAGGCAGTCCCCTAACTTAAAGGAATGCCTCACTGGCCTAAATAAAGAAATAAGGCACTTAGTAAAAAAATCCAAAGCTGACTACAAATCCAAATTCGCCACCCTTGCCAAGGATAATCATAAGATATTTTTTGGCTGCTTCAAAGGTAAATCACAGAGTTGCACAGGACATGTAGTAAATGGTATAACATATACTGAACCTGGTGGTAATGCTAGCCTGCTGGCTGACAGGTTCAGCGAGAACATCTCCCCCCTGTCTCTGCCCAATATAACCAGAAGACATCCTTCCTTCATGTCCTCCCCCAGAAAGTACTAAGGAAGAGGTCCTTAATGCCCTCTCTAGGGCTACAAATATGGCCACTATGTGACCAGACAACATCACTGGCTGCATTCTAAACTGCTTAAAGCAAGAATTAGCTGCACCTCTGAGTACCCTCTTTAATGATAGTCTAAGCACTGGAATTGTTCTTGCTAATTAGAAAACTGCCACAGTCATTCCTCTCCACAAAGAGGGCTCTTCTGCTGACACTGGGAACTATAGACCCATAAGTCTGACCAGCCTCATATACAAGGCAATGGAGAGAGTTATCATGGACCTTAACAAAAAGGATATAGGTGACCTCCAAACAGTCAACCTATCCCAATTTGGCTTTGTCAAAGGTGGGTTGTGCCTACTAAACTTGGTGGGCTTCTTTGAGACAGTCACCAAAAACCTGGATGAAGGCATATCTGTGCATAACACCTACTTAGACCTAGAAATGGCTTTTGACACCATTCCCTACTTGGGTATCATAGATAAACTTCCCCACTTGCAAGTAAACCAGTATATAGTCAGGTGAGTATCAAACTGGCTCACCAATAGAGCACACACAGTTAAAATAGGGACTCTTCATCAGTCTTCAGACCAGTAACCAGTGCTGTACCACAGGGCTCAGTGTTGAGGGCCCCTATTCTTTGGAATCTACTTCTCAGAAGCGCAGGCTAATACAAAGGGTGTGCAGTTAACAAAGTTTGCAGACAACTGGCAAACTGGGCATGATAATTGAATCCCCTAGCAACATTGAAACCCTCCAAAAAAGTCTTACTCAAACCAACCACTGGTGCCAAAGCCACAGTCTCAAGTTAAATGCTAAAGAGTGCATCATCATCCCCTTTGGCAAGGGAGACTTCCCTGCAAAGTACATTAACAACACCACCTTGAGTACCCAATCTGTGGTATGATATCTGGGCACAGGTCGACAGCAACTTCTCATGTGAAGTTTGGACAGAGACCATCAGAATAGTAGATGCCATGAAAGACAGAGCTTTCAGAAACTCCCTGGTGGTAATGGAAGCCAGAGGAAGAAGAGTATGAAAGAAAAAATGAGAGTTAAGGCCCCTGGAGGTGGCAGGGGTGCAAACATTTGCACCATCTATATTCTGCAACCAAGAAAAACATGATCCTGAGATGGAGTTAGAGAAGACTTTTTGAAATTTATAGTGAACCCCAGGATCTGAAGATAGAAAACTGCAAAATGGAAATTTTGCAAAACGATCTCTGGATAGGATGCCTGAATCAGTAGGTCATCTAAGTATGGAAATATGTATATCCCTTGGAGCCAGTAAGGAGAAATCACAGGCACAAATCATTTGCTGAACACACTTTGGGCAGCAGAAAGGCCAAAGGGAAAAGCAGAGGACTGAAAATGGGAAGACGCAACAGAGAAAAACAAAAACTTCATGAAAAGAGAATGGATCAGAATATGGAGATAAGCATCCTTGAGATCCAGAGAAACCATATAGGCCTGAGGGAGCAAGACAGGAAACAGAATCTGAGAGACAACATCCGAAAGGAATGCACTTTTAAAAAGGTGTTTAGCTGTTTAGATGACAGAGGTCTAGATTAGGTCTCCAAGTGCCCTCTTTTCTGGGCACTAGAAACAGTCTGGAGTAGAACCCTTTCCCCCTTTGGGACACAGGCACGTCTTGAATAGTAACCAAAAAAAAAACAGTAAATAGAGCTGGAAATGAGCTGTTGAAGCAATTTAATGAAGCGCAAAACATTGGTACCTCGGGTTTTTGCCTTCTGCGGATGAAATCATTTCAACAACAGCCATACTTTTATACATTAAACCCCTAATCAATCAATTAAACATTTAAAGATACAAACACTATATTAAATAGCATAAGCAAATAAATATATACCAACACATATCACAGTACAATATAATAGTGAATTATTTGCATATTAAATACAAAGTAAATATACTTTATACATCTTTATTTTACAACTTTAATTGTAATACCTCTTGAATAGTACCCTGAGTCAAGAGATTTTGAAAATTTTCTGAGGTAAAAGGGAAGTTGTTTCTGAGGAGGCTGAGGAATGCCTATAAAAGGAGGATGGGATTTTTATACCATGAAGAACCCCTGACCAATGATTGACAGAACCTAAGCATCCTTAGTGATCTGAAGCCGAACAGGAAGGGAAAAAGCAAGGTGAAGAGAAAGAGGAATGTTGTTGGGAAGAGATGGGTTGTCTTACAGAATCTAGTTTGTCTGGAAAAAAAAGGAGTCCCTGAAAACTGGCCAGCCTTAGAAGGAGGAGTCCATTTGCTACTCTTCTTACCTTTAGTAGAAAGGCATGATTGCCTACGAACAAAGGCAGGCTGAACAGGGTAGTTACTCTGAAATTTAGGCACAGGAGGAACAGACACATGTTTAAGCTCCTGTAAGGTCTTAACCTTATCCTGAAGGGACTTAAACCAACCAGCAACAGCTTGCCCAACAAAATGTTTAGAATCCAGAGGAGCATCCATCAGCTTAGCTTTAATATCATCCGGAAGAGGTTGAAGCCTAAGCCAAGAATAACTCCTCATTGCTGAACCAAACACATCAGCCCTAGAAGAGGCATCTGACACATCATAACTACATTTAATAGAATGATGAAGGACTTGAGTGGAAGTCCCAAGCAAGGAAACAACAGATGTTTTACACCCAGAATCCGGAAAACAAGAAATACGTTGACAGGCCTGAGAAAGAAGAACCAACACATACCTAGACATGTCTAATAATTAATAGCCCTAAAAGCTATTATAGCAAAAGTGTAAACCTTCTTACCCAGCCTTTCCATAGTTCTGTTCTCCTTGTCAGAAGGCAATAACTTGGGTGAAGGAAGCAATTGAGATGACTTAGCAGAGGCTACAGACACTACAGCAGGGTCAGCAGCAGGATATTTATACAAAAAGTAACAATTCTCAGGTACCCTATAAAACCTCTCAGACTTCTTTGGAACAGGGTCAGAGAATCAGGTGCAAGAGAGACCTTGGAAAAATCATCCAGCACAGTAGCCAAAACAGGAGGGACAGTCACAGGTTTAGGGGATTCCAACTGCAGCAACTCATACTACCTCTTATGGATATCAGAGACATGAGCACAATCCTACTTTAAATAATACCATCATCCTAGAGAGTATGTCCCCAAAGGAAATTTCCTCAAAAGGAACATCACGACTAATAGGGTCCTCCTCCTCTGACCCATAGTCCAAAGGAGAAGGACTTTGAGTAGAATAACTGAGGGAATCATCATTGGAATTCAATTTATCCTCAGAAGAATCTTGTTCTTTAGACCTTTATGGAGAGTAAAGGACCAAGGAGGAGCAGAAACCAAAACCCCTTGAGGATGATCTAAAGACATTAAAGTAGTAAATAGCCACTGAGTGAAGGTCTACCACTCACTTTGTGGATCCCCGGGAGAAGAAGAAATATGTTTAATTTGTTGTTTATTTTATTGGGGATGTCCCCTTAAAAAAACTGAGAAGGATCAGACCCAGGACAACAGTAGAGAACAGTAGTAGGAACTTCTTGCAGAAACATGCATGTCCACATCTAGAGGGTCTGGCTTTATTGGCCTGAAATTGTCCATAAATATACTTAAAAGTACAAGAAAAAGTCATGGACATTCAGAATTTCCATTTAGCTGAAACACCTGATATTCTTAAAGGGTAATTTGCATATATCCCATGTTGCCTCTGATACAAGAGGTTTAAGGTATCACACAGTAGAAAGGCTGTCTTTGCTAGATTTTTCTTTTGATGTTTTTTAACCAATTGGTTTTCCTGTGTGACCTTTCTACTCATTGTTTTAGTTTCCAACTAAAACTGAGGAACTGCCATAGACCCCTCAGAGAAAGTAACCATGGCTCCCCTGAATGTGCAAGACTGATGCGTGCAAAGTCTCTTCGTATGTGCTGCCAACTGGATCCTCACTGGCCTTCAACATGGTTGCAGCAGAGAAATCCAACAACACAGCCGGGCAAGCTTCTGGTTTGTAAGGACCTCATGAGAAACACTTGGCAGAGGCTGGACAGTAGAAGATTCCTATTGTACCTTTTTCACCCTCTTCTTCCCTAATGGTTGTCCCTCAGGGCAGGAGAGTCCATATATTGTATCATTAGCGAGAAGCTTAAGATGCTGGTTCTTAAGATACAAAGAAAGGGGAGAAGGTCTACAGTGAAGGGTTTACTGGATGAATATCTGACAAATAGAGCAAGATGTATGGTCATGACAAGCTCCTAGGCAAAAAAGACACTTATCGTGGAAGTCTTTATGGTGAATCTGTCTCTCACACTAGCATTTACCCTTCTTGGATGACATTTACCCCAAGGAGCACAAAGAAAGTAAGAAAAAAACAAAAGCCCACCAGGGCACTTATCTGTAACTGCAAAGAAGCCATCAGCAAACAGGCATAGGTAGTCACTGTAGAATGAAAATACGTTCAACTGGCAGAAAATGGATGCAGGCAAACAGACCAATAGTGAAAAAATACAATCAGATTTGCAGCAAAGAAGTTCTGTTTTTGGTAGGCCTGAATGACACCTTTATACCCCATACAATGCAAGCAGCATTTGGGTGACATTCAGAGTATCTATAAAGCAACAGGAGTCTTTGCTAGACTGGCCAAGTGTCATGCTTCCATGGCAGGGAATCGCATATGTTAGAATACTGCAGCAGGGAATGTAAGGACATCCACAGGTACAACTCTGTCATACTCCATGTTGGAGTAATTTACTTGAGATATAACTCACTGGACTATATGAAGAGAGATATGACTAACCTCTCAGACTGTCTGTCCCAGACAGGTATGTCCTTAGCCCTAAGCAGCATTCTACCTTCACTCAGGATGATGCCTCAATAGAAACAAAATAATTATTGACTTCAACAATTGGCTTAGCTACTGGTGTCACTCCATGGGGATCCAGTAGTTGTTAGGCTGGGATGATATGGTGAGATCATGCTGCTTTGCTAGGAATGGTGTTAATCTGTCACCTCTTGCCTTTTTGTTACTGGATGAGGGACTTGCCTCACCCATAGTGAATGTTTTAGGCAATGTCATAAGAACAAACTTCCTGACATGAAAATATCCTCAAAAGACAAACCTCAAGGTTATGCTGCTTAATGCTAGGAGTCTAAATCAGAAATTACACTCAATGGACGCTCTTCTTACTTTGAAAACTGTCAATGTTTGTGCAGCCACAGAGACATGGTTTAGGGCCACAGAGAGTACTCCAGCCATAAAAGCCTATAATGTCTTCCAAACCTTCAGGCAGCAAAAGGAATGTGAAAGAACCAAAGGGGGAGGTGTATACATCTTCATAAAAGACAAGTACACCGCAAGAGTGGTTCAGCAGTAACACTCTCTAGCTAACTGTAGGAGAGAACCCCCTCCACATCATTGTCAGCTACAGGTCCACCAACATGAACCACAAAAAACTAATAGTGCCTTCCTGGACCTACTAGAGTTACTCATAATATAGCCAAAGGTCCTAGGCATGGGTCACTGTAACTATCCTTCCATAGACTGGGATACATATATGAGTTTAAACATGCTTGACCTACAGTTCCTGCACTTTGCAAGCACAAATGCTCTGGAACAGTTAGTGTGCACACCCACAAGGGCCTCAAATGCCCTTGACCTAAAACTCACCAATGTGGAAGATCAGTGCACCACCCCACGTCTGACAATAAATCAGTCACGTTCAATGGAACAATCATGCCTGACCCCCCTCCGGATCCAAAAGGTGGAAAAATCTCTCCAAAGCAAACTATAGCTTCCTAAGTGATGACATATATAGTTTCAAACATACTACCACCACTAACAGTAAAGACACCTATACAGAGGTGTACACAAATGGACTGTATAAACAGCTTTACACGTGTATAGCCTTAGCTGTAGCAGAACAGATCAAAAATTGCTCATGAAAAAAATGCCAACATGGTGGACATCTAGCATAAATAGATTACACAACAAGAGAAAGAAACGGATGTCCAGAAAGAACAGGTAACACTCTCAGGAGAAGAACACCATCCATAGCTTGAACAAGCAAAGCAGACATCTTGTAAAGTTCTCTAAAGTTAATTATGAAGCTAAATTAGTGTCCATAGCTAAGGATAATTACAAGGTATTCTTTAGCTATGTTTGTAATGTAAAACGGAAGGCCTGTCCCTGCACCAAATTCAGTGGACAATACTACTCATGCTGAACTGGAGGACATAGCCAACCTGTTAGCACACCGGTCTGCACTGATCATACCCATAGCATACCTGTCAACAGTTCTCTACCTATTATCTACAAATAACAGTCCTAACTTTTTGTGTTGGAGGGAAGCCTTCTAGCTTATCAGTGGGAGTGGTAAGCACTTAGTAGCCTATCAACCACAAGACTCGTTTCTGGCCCAGAAATTGTAGTTTATTGCCCATTTGGCAGTTTTTCCATCTCTTTCAACTTACTGGTTTAAAAGCTCATGTTTGCACTTGTTTCCCATCTTTCCTGTAACTAGTCTAGTCCAGATAGAGATTTGCTGTATCCAGAACTCCTTGTAAGCTTCTGAGCCCCCCAAGCCTTTCTGTGTTGGTGGGAAGCCTTCTAGCTAATCAGTGGGAGTGGTAAGCACTAGGTAACCTATCTACCACAAGAGTGGTTTCTGGCCCAGTAATTGTAGTTTATTGGCCGTTTGATCAGTTTTTCCATCACTTTCAACTTTCTAGTTTAAATTGCGCTTGTTTTCCACTTTTCCTGTAACTAGTCTAGTCCAGCTACAAATTTGCTGTATCCAGGACTATATGTAAGCTTCTGAGCTCCCCATGCCTTTCTGTGTTGGAGGGAAGCATTCTAACTTATCAGTGGGAGTGGTAAGCACTAGGCAGCCTATCTACCACAAGATCCAGGTACAGATTCTTAGTTTTAGCACTTGAATTTGCTTATTCATGCTCAGCACTTGTTCAGAACTTGTTGTTAGCACTAAATAAGCTACAAATTACTACAGCACTCAACCTTTCTCTTTACCTAAAGAAAAACAGTTTTTAGTATTTACTTTCCTCACTTGCTTAGAGAAAAACAGCTCTTATACTCACTTTCCTCACTTCTCTAGAGGAAAGTAGTTTTTTATTCAGGCATGTCCAAGGGTCAGCTCCCAGTGTTCTCTCCTGTCTATCTGATGAATTGGGGCATCTTGGGGCAATGTAGAAATTGCCTCATGTACACAGACAACCCTCTCCTCCTACCACCCAACACCACAACCTGTGAGAGATGCACTTATCTAGCCAAACTGAAGGTAAAGCTCTCTCCAACCAAGACTGAACTTGACAGTCAAGAGAAAAAGGTAAACACTTGCATCACACCACACTCATCACATAGTCCCACTAAATTTACACCACCAAAATCCACACATAGAAACACAAAAACATTTGCAGATGCTTTCAATAATAATCTGCTCAAGGAACAGAGACGTCCAAAGCATAAACGCAAGCAACCTCCACCCCCCCAACGCAACCCAAATGACACATAGCCCACAGACTTAGTGTGCCAATAAACCACAGCCCATAAGGCAAAACAACGTACCTGACACACTAGTCATAGGTGACTCTATAGTTAGGCACACTGATGTCCCACTCACCAGGCTAAACAGGGAGAAGGTTACTGTCAGCTGCCTGTTGGGTGCCAGGATCTGCCATATAACCCATGCACTCAGGTCACTCCACAACAAGTACAAATATGACTCTGTCATTGTCTATGTTATTGTGAACGACCTGAGACATACCTCCCTGGTCTACATGAAAAGAGACATGGAAGAGCTTTCCAATCTTATAGCCCAGGCAAGTATGACCCTAGCCCTGAGTATCATCCAGCCATTGCCCAGAATGATACCGCAGTACAAGGACAAAATGATTGACTTCAACAATTGCCTAAGTTTCTGGTGTCCTTCTAAGGGGATCCAGTATATGTCTGCCTTGGATAACATGGTAGACAGACCACAATGTTTTGCCAGAGATGGCCTGCACCTGTCGTCCCTGAGATTCTGGATACTGGCTAAGGGTCTTGCCACCCCTATAGTGCCTTTTTTAGGCAAGTTTCAAATGACAAAGTCACCACCCTAACAGGAACAGGGAAGCAAAAACTGAGGGTAATGCTACTCAATGCTAGAAGTCTAAATCTCAAAATGCACTCACTCAAGGCACTCCTTAAAATGGAGAACATCGATATCTGTGCAGTAACAGAGACCTGGTTCAAGGCTCTAGGCAGCACCCCTGTATTACCAGGCTATAACTCATACCGCACTTTTCAGCCATCTAACCTGGACCAGAACACCAAAGGTGGAGGTGTGTCCATATTCATTAAGGATATCCACACCTCCAGGCTAGTTGCGTAGCATAATGCATCAGAGGGTATCTCATTTCTTGATATACTGGAAAATATTAGGGTTCAACCAAACACCCTAATAATGGGCGATTTCAACTACCCCTAATAATGGGCGATTTCAACTACCCCACCATTAACTAGGAAAACTACTCATGTACCAACTCCTTCACTCAATGTTTTATGGAATTCATAAATTCCAATGCCCTAGATCAACTTATCCACACCCCACCAGGGGCAGCAGTATCCTAGACCTAGTCATTACCAACATGAGTGACTGGTGTTCCACACCTGAAGTCAACTCCTCATTGGTCAGATCTGACCATAAACTAATCACCCTAGATATCCGCATCCCGCCCCCACCCACCATTAAGGAAACCACAGTAAAAATTTTCTCCAAAGCCAACTTCATGCTTCTTAAGACAGAAGTGGCAAACTTCATGACACCCATACAGATGGACAATACAGTTATGACTGCTGAATCCTACACAGATGCACTCTATAAGCACTTACATGAGTGCATGGATCGTGCTTTCCCAAACAGAACCAAGACGCTATCCTCCAAAAAAAGGAAGCCAATCTGGTGGTCCCCTGCCATAAAAGAACTCTACGACAGAAGGAAGAAACTGTTGCAAAAGAGAGTAAAATCCCATGAGTGGAGGAGCAACCTGTTCAGCCTCAGTAAGAAGCTGAGATCCCTTATAAGATCCTCCAAAGCTAGCTATGAAAAAAATTGCCACTGATCTAAGGGCAACCACAAAGCATTCTATAGCTATGTCAAAAATCTCAATGGCAACACCCAGATCTGCTCTGAGTTACAGCACAACAGCATGAAAATTACAGAACCAACTGATATTGCCAACATCCTGGCAGATAGGTTCAGTGCTAACTTTAACCCCCATATTTATACAGGAGGAATGCAGAGTCCCTGTAATCACATCTATGCAGGTAAAAGCTGCACTCTCTAAAACCAAAAACACAGCATCCCAGGCTGTGTTTTACATGAACTTTAGAATGAACTGGCTCCCCACCTAACCACCATGTTCAATCATAGTCTCACATCAGGCTTTGTGCCCACTGAATGGTGCACAGCAACAGTTATCCCACTCCACAAAGGGGGAGCCACCACTGATCCTGGGAACTATCGTCCTATTAGCCTGATGAGCCTGGTCTGCAAGGCCATGGAATGTATCATCGTAGAACTCATAAACAAAGACATTGGTAACCTCCGAATTTTAGACACCACCCAGTTCGGGTTTGTGAAAGGCAGATCATGCCTTCTGAACCTAATCAACTTCTTTGAGGCCATCACCAAAGCAGTAGATGAGGGTAATGTGGTTCACACAGCCTATCTTTACCTCACCAAGGCTTTCGACACCATCCCCCATTCGGAAATTATAGCTAAACTCACTAAACTAGGTATAAATCCCTACGTTACAAGATGGGTTGCCAATTGGCTAACTGACGAAACCAACACTGTAAAAGTTGCAGACTCCAAATTTGACTTCAAACCAGTGACAAGTGGAGTACCACAGGTTTCAGTCCTGGGACCTCTCCTGTTTGGTATCTACTTCTCTGAAGTACAGACTAACACAGATGGCCTCTGGCTAATGAAGTACACAGATGACTTCAAATTAGGAAACATAGTCGAATCCCCAAATGATGTAGACATCCTACAGAAGGGCCTCACTGAGACAGATGCCTGGTGTCAGAGGCATGGGCTCAAGTTCAATGCCAAAAAGTCTATTGCCATCCCCTTTGTTAAAAACTCTGTACCCATGAACTACCACATAAATGGCAGTCTACTTAATGCCAAATGTGTGATAAGAGACCTTGGGACCCTGGTGAACAGTAGTTTTTCCTTTGATAATCACATTGCCACAGTAGTCAGGAAATCCTTCTATGTGGCACACCTCATCACAAAAGGGTTCTCATCCAGGAAAAAAGAGGTCATTGTTCCCCCTCTACTCGGCACTCATTAGACCCATTATAGAGTACAACACCCCTTTTAGAATGTACCTCATAAGACATCTGCAGCAGCTGGAAAGGCCACATAAGTACCTCACAAAGAGTATTACTAGCCTCAAACAGATGCCCTACACTGACCGTCTCAAAAAATTCCAGCTTAACTCTGCAGCATATCGCCTACTCTGAGGAGATCTCTTCCTAACATATAAAGCTATGTTAAACCCATATCTGTTGGACATGCTACACCTAAGGAAATCCCAATCCCTCCGAGCTACAAGTTCTGGGGACCTAAACCTTGTCACCACAATAATCTGGACATGCTGGAGGGATAGATTTCTGTCCCAAAGATTTCCTATACTCTGGAACAAGCTACCCATCTATGTCAAGCAAAGTTCCTCATTACTACTCTTCAAGAAAAATCTTGATGAGTGGATGGGAAATAGGAAATACACCCCAGGATCACCTCTATGGCTCTGCTCGACAGGGGCACAGGAAATTAACTTTCTTGGGTGGCGTAAGCCAGGGAACTTTGTTAGCTAGGCTTACTTAGGCCCTTGGGCCAATAGCCTATCACCTACCTATGAACCTATGAACCTATGAACTACACTTATCAATGCCAAAAACACAACCTCTGTGGGAATGGATAACATCTCAGACTGCTTACTGAACAGTGTAAAGCAAGAGTTAGCAGAACCACTGGGTATTCTCTTCAACCACAGTCTAAGTACTGGCTTTTACCTAGAAAGGGAAAAACAGCCACCATAATACCCATGCAGAGAAGGGGTCCCTCAATTGACCCAGGATAGTATATACCTACAAGCCTGACCATACTTGTCTGTAAGGCCATGGAGGGAATCATCTTGAACCTTATCAACAAGGACATTAGTGACCTTCAAACTCTTTACCTGACTCACTTTGGCCTTGTCTAAGGCATATCATATTTGTTAAACAAAGTGAAATTCTTCAATAGCATCACCAAAGCCCTTGAATAAGACAAATCATTACATAATGCCTATCTCAACACGCCCAAGGGCTTTGACACAATCCCCCACTGAGGCATCACTGCAGAACTCACCCACCTGGGGATTAACACATATGTCGTTAGATGGGTAACCAACTGGCTCACCAACAGAATGCCTAGAGTCATAGATGGAGATTCCACCCCTACCAGCAGACCTGTTACCAGTGGTGTCCTTCACATACCCAGTACTTGTGTTACAGTCAGTGGAGGAGTCAGCACCTTTGATCATATGCAGGTCATACCTCACAACTTCTTCACACAAGAAATCAGGACAAAGTATAAAATAATGGGGGGACAAAGGCACAAAATAGTGACAAGATTTTAAATATTGATCTTACAAACTTTATAGTAACATGGTTTGTGTTAGCATGCATATTTCTGAAGGCTATGAAGTCTGACACTCAAATTTTTGTCATTAGTCACTTCAGTCCTTGGTAATTTACTACAAATCAAAAATTCTATGT
This sequence comes from Protopterus annectens, assembly GCF_019279795.1. Lineage (NCBI taxonomy): Eukaryota > Metazoa > Chordata > Ceratodontiformes > Protopteridae > Protopterus > Protopterus annectens. The sequence continues at coordinate 737,735,218 of NC_056729.1, read as the reverse complement.
GGGACAGACCAAACATATGAGGCAAAGATCAGGTCATTCTGCAATTCTGTAAAGATCTGGCCAGTTAAGAGGTTTGATGCTGGTGGATATACCACTTATCCTCTACCCAGGGAAACATGTCACATACTTATTGGTGTGATTACAGAGTGTGATGTCCACATTATGCTTGGGTGTTGTGTTTGTTTCCTGATGCAACACATCCCCTCCATGTGTCTCATCAATGCAGATGTTATCATGGCTATGGCAGCAGACTCTGGTATGTGTTGATGCTGTGTGGATTATACTAATATCACATTTGTAGTCAACGATTGTCCACAAGCTGTAGTCCTTCAGGCAGCTGTTTGGACACAGCATGTGTATGTCATCTGTGATGTCCGTTACTTAACAAAGGAGCATGCAAGGGGATATCAGACACCCCTGATGTACTGACCTGACCACTGGACATGAGATATATGTCACATTACACATTTCAGCATAGTGCAATGCCAAATATGTCACACACTGATCTAACTATTTGCTGATATAGCTGTTTCTGGCCACATATGATAGTGTTGATTGAATATCACAGTGTGACATTTTCTCAGATGCCTTTACCTGTTCAAGCTCTGCAAGATGATACTCTCATCATGTGGTCTATATTACGATGCTAAAAGATGAGTTCACCAAACACATCTTTATCAAAAGTAAATATCGACCTTTTCAAATGCCGTATGGCCACTTCAGCAAATTTTTTCCCAGGGGAAAAACAAAATCACTCGGCCGGTCACAAACAAACTAAACTTTCAAACCCTACATAGTGGGAGGCTTTGCCCTCCACACACCCCCAACTAAATATACCAACTATGACTTTGCACTATTGTGGGAAAAAGGGCAAATCCCTGATGACAGCCAACTGATTTTTCCCCTTGGAAAAAATTCCCTGAAGTGGTCATTCAACATTTTAAAAGGTCGAGATTTACGTGTCAATAAAAACATGTTCAGTGAACTCTTCTTTTGACATCATAATATAGACCATCATCAAGCATGCCCTTGACAACCTCTTTGAGGTCATCTGTCAGATGTAGGGGACCTAATGTAGCACTAACAACTCACACAGGTCTGTTGCATACACCTGGAATATTACTAGTATACATGTAAAAGAGGTCCATGATGACATGTTGGTGTACCTCACAGTTGAGGAGAGTCAGTTTGTCTCTATACATGCATGTATCAGCTGTTGTCCCCCAATGGAAGTGGATGCATGTTGATGTACACCCTTATACGGGAATATTGGCCATTTAGAGGGTGTGTTGAACTGTGTATTCCACTATATCAGGAAGGTGTATGTGCTTGGTCATGCCACAGGTGATCTGTGATGTTGTCACAGCACACTGATTCCATGTGATAGACCTGGATGAAGATAAGACAGTGCATATTGCCTATTGCCATCTGTGCTAGGGTTTTGACACAATCACACATGCAGTTATCATTGACAAACCCCCCCAAGCTGGGGATTATGTCTTACATCAGTTGATGAGTAAACAACTGGCTCACTGAAAGAATGTATCGTGAAATTGATGAATCAACTTGTACCAGTGGAGCTGTCACCATTTCCAACCCCATAGGGATCTGTTCCTGGCCATTCACTGTTTGAACTGTATTTCTAAACAGTTCAGGCTAGAGTAAATGGCCTTTGGCTTCCCAAGTTTGCTGATTCTTGCATGTTTTCTGCAATCACTGAGACCACCAATGGTGACAGCATAGTACAGGAGGAGTTAACATGCACAACTGAATGGTGACAAAGACACATTGTCTACAAATAAATGCAGAAATATGTACTTGTAATATTGTCTGTCTGACAAGTGGAGTTCCATGTTAATCACAGCATTGACAAAAGTCATGCTTTGCAGAAACCCATCAGGAGGAGCCCACTGGGAATACATTTAGTTAGCAATCTGACCTTTGACTACAAAGTCCAAACAGCTAATTAAAGCAACTGTTGTGCACATCATAAGTCATGCCATTATATTGATATCTTAGGGATTACATGACAGCACTGTAGTCAAACCACATTACAGCATTAGTAGAGTATAACGCTCTTTTTTAATATGTACCTCACCAGACACATGTAGCAGCTGGAGAGACCACAGGGCTTTCCCAGAAAGATAACACAGGGCCTACACACTATGCCATAATGTATGTGGATAGAGTAAAAGCCACGTCACTGTAAACTTTATTGTATAAGATGATATGACCTCTGCCTGGCCCTTGAGGAGTTTAAAACGTTAACACAAGGCTAATCCTCAGGTGAATAGACATTTAATTTGGGGCACTCTTTCTGTTTGTTATATACACACAAATCCCCCCATACACAAGTACATGCATTTATGACATTCAACTGAAATGTATTCAGGTTGATTAGTGACATGTAACAATTTTTATGTACACAATAACAAATATTGTTTTTTGGATGTTTTAGCTGGCTTTTTCATATATATCTATGTATTCTTTGTATATGTACGTATGCATTTGAGTATTAACTCAATAGGAAAGTGTATATACATTTTTTACACAATTTTTTATACAATTTTTAGGTACGTGTTATAGAAATAAGAATTGTATCAGATGACATGGTGTCATGTGAGGTGACTGAACATGTGACTATGAATCTGGTTTTAAATATGGCTACCATTCTTTTAACTAGTGTCTGATCAAGTTGAGTGTAAGAATACCTGATGAAAGTGCTAATCATAAAAGTTTAAGAATTACTGTTGCCTGCCTATTTTTGTTTTTTTTTTTCAGTAGTTTGGTTGCAGTTTGACTCTACGCTTGCCCCCAGGCCAGTCTCTGACCCTGACCTGGTGGGAGTACTGCATATCAAAAAATGTAATATAGCTGATTACATCAGCAGTGTCTGTTGAAGACAAGATAGTAGTGTCCCACATACTGGTGTAAAAGGTTTTCTGTAATGTCAAGCAACAGCTCTCTCTCTCATACACACTCGCCCCCTCCCAAGTTGGCTGCCATAAGAATAGAACCCCAACATATCTAAGTACACAGACTACAGACCACACACGCAACACATATGCCACTGCTCAAGTCTGATTTATATACTGTATGATTGCAGGTGAACTTACAGTAGATGACATCAGGAGGCCATGTGGGAGACAAGACGTTGGGAGGTCTGCATGGAATGGATGTGTAGGCATGTGCAAATATCAAAATACTGGCCACCCATGCCACTGGAGAAGTAACTGTAGGCTACAAACGTATGCTCTTCTGTCTAGACACACACACACACACACACACACACACACACACACACACACACACACACACACACACACACACACAGATGGGTAGTCTTACAGCACCTGGTTTGTCTGGAAAAAAGGCTTTGGAGTCCCTGAAAACTGAACAGCCTTAGCAGGAGGAGCCCATTTGCTACTCTTCTTACCTTTAGTAGAAAGGCATGATTGACTACGAACAAAGACAAGCTGAACAGGGTAATTATTCTAAAATTCTCAGACAGGAGAAACAAACACATGTTTAAGCTCCTGTAAGACCTTAACCTTATCCTGAATGGAGTTAAACAAACTAGCAATAGCTTCCCCAACAAAAAGTTTAGAATCCAGAGGAGCATCCATCAACTTACCTTTAATATGAGCATGTCAAGGCTGAAGCCTAAACCAAGAATACCTCCTCATTGCTGAACCAAAAAAGCAGCTCTAGAAGAGGCATCTGCTGCATCATAACTACATTTAATAGAATGACGAATGACTTGAGAGGAAGTCCCTAGCCAGGAAACAGCAGATGTTTCACTCTCAGAGTCAGGAAAATCAGAAATAAGCTGACAGGCTTGAGAAAGAAGAGCCAACACATACGTAGACAAATGTGTCTGTTAATTAATAGCCCTAAAAGCTAGGGTAGCAAAAGTGTAAACCTTCTTACCTAGCCTTTCGATAGTTCTGCTGTCCTTGTCAGAAGGTAATAACTTGGGTGAAGGAAGCAAATGACATAGCTTACCAGAGGCTACAGACACCACAGAGGGGTCAGCAGCAAGAAATTTATATAAAAAGTAACAATCATATGGTATCCTATAAAATCTGTCAGACTTCTTGGGAGTAGGAAGCTGAGAATTAGGTGCAAGAGAGGCCTTGAAAAAAGCATCCAGCAAAACAGCCAAAACAAGAGGGACAGCTGCAGGTTTACAAAATTCCAGCCTGAGCTCATTTTCAGATAATCCATTTTTAATACCATACAGAAACTACATGTTCATAACTCCTTAACCATAACAGCTAGACTATTAATGTAAACATGACAGTTGTTCGGCAGACTCTGACCTTTCCAGGAGTGTAAATGTTGATAGTGCATATCTAAGTCATTATTAAATATTTGCCAAGGGATTCTGATTATTATGCATATTTTTTACCTTTTTGGTAAAACAAATCATGATGTCTTGTTGAATGTACCATGTAGACCCATACAATTTGTAATTAATTTGTTTGTATGAATATCAGCTTTAAACTTATACTCTGTCTGCATCAATTCTGTGTATAGTTTATACATCAATGGAAGGCAAGTTATTGGTTTATAATTTTTAGGGTAGCTTATAGGTTCACTCTTAAGAAGGAGCATTGCTTTCTTGTTAGCCAGGTTGTTGTGTGTTTGGGTGTGCATATAAATAGTTCTTACTTATGACTAAATCTTCATGCAAAGATGTTAATACTTTTAGCCAAAAGTTAAGTACTGCATCTGGGTCTGGGGTTTTCCAATTAGAGGCTTTTCTTAACTTTGTTTCAATCTCTGTGTCTGTTACTTCATCCCATTTCATAACTGTACCTTTAAACTTCTTATTCTTTATTTTATGTCTTCTATCCATTTAACATCTTTGTTATGTTCCACAGGATCTTCATAGATACTTCTCCAAAATGTATCTATTTCTTCTTTTATTTGGTGGTCTTTCAGCTCCCTTTACCTTGTTTCCCAATTCTCTATAACTTTTTTGGGTCATCAATAAATAGCTTATTTTGTACTTTTCCTTTATAACGTATTTTTCCTTTTATATTAAACGAAAATTATATGGAACAAATGATCATTTTTTCTTAAATAAAGTCATAGTGGAAAACTGTAAAAAAGGGCAAGAATCTAAGTATGGCATAGATTGACTACAAAAAACATTTGATAGTATCCCATATTCATGGATAAAAAAGTGCTTAAAATGTATAAGATACGCAGTACAGTGATGGACTACATTACAGTGACCATGAAACAGTGGCAAACCACTTTGCAATTAAGCCATGATAAAGGACAAATTATTACCCCGTGGATAAAAATTCAAAGGGGGATATTCCAGGGTGATGCTTTGTCACCGCTGCTATTCTACCTTGCCCTTAACCCATTAACCTGTCTACTTATTCTAGGCTATGACTATAATTTAATTCCTAGAAGACGACAAACTGTAAAGACTTCTCATCTTCTCTTTGTTGATGATTTAAAACTGCATAGCTCTTTAGATGAGGAATTGAAAGCACAACTGCTAGTTGTCAAAACTTTTTCAGATGATGTAAAAATGTTATTTGGTCTTGATAAATGTTCAAAAGCAACCTTTAAAGCAGGAAAACTGCTTCACCAGGAAAACATCAGTTTGGGACAAGAATGTTATATAAAAGAACTTGAGTAAGAGGGAGTGCATAAATATTTAGGAAAAGATGAAAGGACTACAATAAAGCATGAACAAATGCAAATAAAATTTAGTAAGGAATACTTTAGAAGACTTAAATTAATCCTGAAAACAGCATTGACATCTATGAACAAAATCCAAGGTATAAACCAATTTGCTCTTCCTGTCCTAACTTACAGTTTTAGAGTGATTGACTGGCCCCAAAATGTGTTGGATAGATGATAGGAAAATAAGAAGGATGCTTCAGCTCACCAAATGATTGATAAAAATCATTGCATACCAAGATTATATATTCCCCATTCTGAAGGAAGGATGGGCTTCCTTGAAGCTGATTACATGTAGAGATCTGCAATTATCATATCTGCTGACTTCACAAAACCCAAACATAGTGAAAGAATTGAAACCCGAGGAGAATAAGTCTGAGATTACTTCTCTGCTTAATCTAGCAGTAGCACATTGGCATTAAGCAGGAATGGAAATCAGACCAGAAGTAGATAAAAATCAGGCAGCAACTGTATGTGCCAAAAAAAAAACAAAAGAAAGAATATAAGATGAAGGACCAGATGAGAAGGCAAGACATGTGAAAAATGCATAAATATGGTTGCAAGTATAGAAAACTTCTGGAAGAACTTCATGTTGATCAGGAACAAATGTAGGAATGGTTAAGGAGAGGCGAATTCAAACCAAGAAATGAAAGGTTAATATTGATGGCCCAAGATAGTGCGCTGTGTACACGTTAGTTTACAAAGTCCTTTGAACATGTGGGAGAAACAGACAAATGTAGGTTTAGTAAAACCAAATTGGAAACAGTCGCACACCTCATTACTGGTTGTGACATACTAATGGCAAAAGGTCTGTATACTGAAAGGCATAATAATGTGGCAAAATTGTTGAGCTGGGGATTGTCCAAACATTATGGTATTGAAGTGGGTGAAAAACACTGGAAACATGAGCCACAAAGCATCATAGAAAATGTTGAGCTTTTCATCACATGGGATCATCCATTGCCAACAGTTCAAAAGGTAGATGCTAGAAAACTGGATATAGTGGTCAATGAAAAGAAGACAAAAGTAGCATTAATCATTGAAATCACCACACCGGGTTACTACAGGGTCTTGTGTGCAGAGACACAAGGTCATAAAATATCAGGATTTGCAGGCAGAAATGAAGGCAATGTGGAAGAAAAATACCCAGACAGTCCCAACAGTAATAGGAGCAATGGGTCTTATAAAAAAGAATCGACTATTGTATTTAAATATGTTACCAATACATGTAACACCATAAGAATTGCAGAAGCAATCATTACTGGGCACATTGCGGGTGCTGCAAAGAGTACGTCTGGCTGACATCAAAGATTGAAACAATTCTAATTTCATGAACTTTAATCATACTTTGACTTAGGAATGGGGTCCATTCCCATCATGGTATTAGAAACCAAAAAGATTTAGACAAATTAAAAGAGCAGCTCAGAAAATGCTATCTGCTTAATTCCACCATAGGAACAACAGTGCAGCCTGAGCTCATTTTCAAATAATCCATTTTTAATACCGTACAGAAAACAAATGTTCATAACTCTTTAACCATAGGAGCTAGACTAAAAATGTAAACACGAAAGTTGTTCAGCACACACTGACTTTTCCAGCAGTGTAAATGTTGATAGTGTGTATCTAAGTTATTATTAAATATTTGCCAATGAATGCTGATATTATGCATATTTTCTACCTTTTTGGCTAAACAAATCACAATATCTTATTGAATGTAACATGCAGACCCATAGAATTTGTAAGGAATTTGTTTGTGTGAATTTCAGCTTTAAAATGATACCTTAACCATTACTGTGTGAATCTCCTTTACTGGAATTTTTGCATAAATATGATTAATATTATAGCTCTCATAATTGATAATTAAACAAATCATAATATTTCATCACCTGTAAGAGACAGAAACTACATATCAGTGTACAAGTTGTGTGGCTCAATGTCAGCTTCAAAACAATGCATCATGCATGTTGTCACCATACTCCCTTGCAAAGATATGGGCATAATAAAGAGAACTATGGCAAACGTATAATTTTCAGAATCCTACAAGACTAATCAAACTGTGATATCTATACATGTGTACAGCATACAGACACAGTTCTTTTGCATTGTTGTAAGGAGTAATATTGTCTTCAAAATGAGGTATTACTTAGCACATTGTCACACTCCATAGCAAAGTTATTTACCAAAATATGAAAAAAATCATAATTTCTATAACTTAAGTCCTAAACATACTGTGATATCTGTGTGTGTGTACAGCATACAGACACAGTTCTTTTATCATGTTGTAAGGACTAATACTCCAAAAGTAGTAATTCATTTTATCTCACCTAACCATCTCTCTGGTTAGAATAAGACAAAGAAGAAAAAGGCAGAAATATTGCCCAAAATATCTGGATGAGCAATGTCAAAAAGCAACAATAAAATATATCTCACTAAACCTTTCATCCCGCCCAAACATGTTTCGACTACATGCTCAATATTGTTTTTTGACCTAAATGTCACACACTCTTGGATTTGTAAATGCATATTTTTTTATCATTGCCTCGTATCAAAAAATATGTTTTGTTCATGTTTTATGAACATGTCTTATGTGATCCTATTCACCTAGGCTGTGCCTGCAAGTTGTCCATTGAAATCACTGCACTAGCCTGGTAAACATAAAGTAAGTAAATAAATAAATACATAAAATGGCCAAATAGATTGTCCAATTATGAAAAAGCTTTTCCTTGACACACTAATGATTTAGTTTCCCCAGTAACCCCTTCAGTTGTTTGTGTTGTGTGTGCACATGCCCCAAAATGACACAATAAACTATTTTTCCCAGCGGTCACTTCAGCATTCTGACCATGTATACATGAGCATTTCCCTGGTAACACAATTAATTATTTCCCCAAGCAACATCTTCATTAGTATGTCCAGGCATACACAAGCACAAAAATGAAACATTTGCCCAATCGACACCCTCAGAAGAATGTCGAGGTATGCACAATCACCAAAATAAAACATTTCTCCAAACGACCCTTCAGTAACATTTTCTAGTATGTGCAACCAGCAAAATGAAGCATTCACCCATGCAACCCCTTCAGGAAAAAAGTGAGGTATGCACAATCACCACAGTGAAAAATTCCCCAAATAACCCTTCAGTAATTTCCTAGTATGTGCAACCACCAAAATGAAGCATTCACTCAAGCGACACCCTCAATAAAGTGTTGATGTTTGCACAAGCACCAGAATGAAATATTTCCCCAAACGATCCTTCTGTAACATTTCCTGGTATGTACGTGCACCAATATGAAACATTCACCCAAGTGACCCCCTTATGTGCAGGTAGATAATTGCTGCACATAACCTGTTGAGTAAACATTCATTATACTTCTGGTGCAGGTGTAATATAAGACTGAGCCATTACCATCTGTTAGGAAATGACCAGAGTAATTCAGTAATAGTAGTACAACACTTATATATTAATTGAGCCCTTCCTCTCACCTAAATTCTAAGCATGACTGTCAAAGCCAAATATTGCTCAAAATATATAGTTGCTCCATGCTGGAATTAGAGTACAATTAATAACATTTATTTACAAGGCATACCATCCTGGTAAAGGTGTTAAAGCCACTAGTTACTGGAAAGTTGCACATGGCCTTTGGTCTGTTTGCCTTGAATGTCTTATGGATCAATGAATCTATGATTCAGAGATGGTTGATACTTGTAACTGACTATAATTCTCACTGACCAGAAAGTCAAAATTACAAGGGACGGAAAAACTCATACAGTCAAAATAAGGAACTCCACTTCCTCCAGCAGACCCGTCATCAGTGGTGTTCCATAGGGATTGGTTCTGAGACCTCTACTGTTTGGAATCTACTTCTCTGAAGTACAAGCTAAAACTAAAGGACTGTGGCTGACAAAGTCTGCTGATGACTGGAAACTGGGAGTGATCATTGAAACCACTAGTGATGTCAACATCCTGCAAGAAGGCCTTACAGACTAATGACTGGTGCCAAAGTCATGGTATTAAATTTAATGCAAAAAAAAAAATGCATTATTATCCCTTTCAGCAAGGGTGATGTTCCTGCAAATTACCACATCAACTGCAATACTATAAGCACACAGTCAGTGGTGAGAGATCTGGGCACACAGGTTTTCAACAACCTTAACGTTGATCACCATGTCTCCACAGTGGTAAGAAGGTCATTTTATATTGCTCATCTCATACGTAAGGGCATTGCCTCCAGAAAAAAAGAGGTTGTAACCCCCTGTACTCTTCCCTCATCAGGCCAATAATAGGGTACAACACTCCCTTTGATATGTTCCTTTCCAAACACCTGCAGCAATTGGAGAGACCATAAAAGGTTCCTTACAAATAAAATTCATAGTCTTCAAGATCTGTCTTATGCAGACAGGCTGAAATCATTGTCACTTTACTTTGTGTCATACAGACTGCTTGGAGGTGACCTGTGCCTTGCATATAGAGCAATCTCTGACCCAGCTGTAATGGAAATGCTTCACATTTGCAAGTCAAATGGTATATGGATCACTTTTCCAAAGGACCTTAACCTGGTAAGTGACATCAACAGATCTTGCTGGAGACACAGATTTGTCTCACGGAGGTTGCCCCACCTTTGGAACAAGCTCACTATTCATGTTAATCAAAGCTGCTCATTGGCCCTATTTAAGTGTAATTTGGACAACTGGCTGCATAACTGGAAATTCACCCCAGGGGTTCCACCTGTGCCTCTCTTGGATGGGGGCAATTGGTGATGATTTTGGTGTCTGCTTAAACCAGGTACCCTATTACCCTTGGGAACATGGGTTGAGCTTAGCTAGGCTTGTAAGGGCCTGGGACCATTATTCTAGTGACCTCCTATAATCCTATGATCCTATGACCAGAGACCAGTAACAACTATGGTAAATTACCAAAGAGATTAAGTAGAAAAAATAGTCAACTGTAAGCAAATGAACATGATCAAAAGACTCAGTTTAAATATGAAGGACTGCAGAAAAACAGTGATAAACACAAAAAAGCATTGGCACCCACAAACCAGTTACAAGACAAGAGTATTAAATCAATTTCAGTGGTGCTGTAAGATACAATTCATTTCAGGCTGCTGTACATTGCAAAGCAGATCCAATCTCATTCAGAACAAGGACAATTCATAAATAAAACCTAGGCAGTGATTGCAACAAACATAGTATAGCCCAGCACAGCACAGTTAAATATAGGCCCACACAACTAAACATCTTATAAACTAGGCAAACACCCTTCTAAAAGAGAAAAGCACCAGTCTGTAACACAGGGGCAATAGGCAGTTTTAACAACAAGGAAACCTGACATATGTTCCAGGTCCATAGAATTTTTATTTTTACTTTGTTGATAGCTCCAGAGATCTGGACCATAGTAATAGTGGGTAGAGTCACATTGAAAGATTCAAGGGGCTCAATGCTGGGGTGTGAGGGAGGGGGAAATTTGAGCTACACTTGCCAGCCATGCATCAGTATCAAATAAATTTTCAATTGCTTCCTGGTACAACCTACTTCATAATAAATGTTCAAAATGTACTTTCCTTTGCCTTGGATCTTTTTATATTTATAGAACAGTCTCTCGCTCTCTCTTTTTTTTTTCTTTATAAATCTTTTTTTCCCAGTCATCACATTTCCACACAATACCTTATATTTTACTGACAAAATCAATAAAATATGACTTCAAATTGCATTTCTCTTAATGTGTCGTGCACATTTAACACAGCAAAAATTGCAAAAAAATTATTAGTTTTATCTATCCCTTCTTATAATCATTACAAACAATCCCCATTTTATTGGATTCAGTTCAGAACTCAGACAAAAAAAAAGAAAGAAAAAAAATCATATTTTAAATCAGCAGGAAGACTGAACACACCAGACCAATAATTAAATAACCCAAGAATAAACGCGTTCAACAAATGCATCATTTTATGCATGACACTTTCATTGAATTTCATGATTACTATTTCTCCTTTTCTAGTCTCTTCCCTGCCTTTCTTAATGTACTCTTTTTGTGCCAGACTTAGCTACTAAAATCTCTTGTTTTAGCTGTAAGATATATTCCTAATATATTTCTTGTGTTACCAAAGCCTTTACTTTTTTTTCTTTATCTAGCTGTAATGCTCTACTATGTCACATGTCCCTTCTCCTATCCTATCTTTTACTTGAATCAGTATACATACAAATAAAGGTCCACTCAGGGACAATGTATCGCAGTCTTATTTTCAATCCAAAGTTATCATTAATTAGTAATATTATGTTATATATTTTCTAAATATTTTCTGAACTTCTCTCTAATGCCATACTTCCACAAACCTCAGTGTAAACTTTTGTGATTTACTCCCTGAAATGCTTGCCCAGATTTACTAATCTTCCATACAGGACTAGCTTAGTCCTTCATGGAAGTGTTCGTTTAAGAGGAGGATGGCAGCGTGCCATGCATATTAATAAGGTACGCTGCTCGAGCTCCTAGGTTTACATTGAGCGTGTATGAGTGCATGGGTTGTATCTAAGAGCAGAACTCTCAGAATAAACACACCTCTGGAATGTAGAACAGCAGAAAGTGGTAAGAAATGAGCGAGACTGCTCATAGGTGTCTGCATATCCACACTAACAGTCCCCCATATGTACAACAGCAACAGTAAATATAAATTAAATGAAGAATTCCTTTTTGAGCATTTATTATGAAGTAGGTTGTACCATAGGTGCGTGGGTGTGCCCATCACTTAGCTATGGTTAAAGTAGCTTAAAAGGCTGAAGAGGATAACAAGGAAGATATATATGCAAATGAAGCAGCACAGCAATAGTGTAGTGGGCAGAGCATTCGCCTAACGAGCAGGCATTGCTGTTTCGAGTCCAACTGCAGCACAGTCTATGTTACATGGCAAAGCATGTTATAACCAATATTATTGTTACAAGACCCACTAAATAACATCTATTTATGAACTGCAGTACTGCATGAAATGCATATGTGAAGTGTCAGTGTCATAATGAATAAGGCACTAGTAAGCAGGTTTAAGCACAAATAAGCAGTAGTAAGCATATTTAAGCACTAGTAAAGATGTTTAAGTGCGTTTGCATGGGAGTAAGCACTGCCTACACAGATTAAGCAATTTAGAAGCTAACTGAGTATAAGAAACTGTAACCGGAAGTTAGCAGTGCTTACCTCAGCGCAAACATGTACAAACCCGCTTACGACTGCTTTAAAGTGCCTTAATCACTCTGTACCCAACGGCCTGTGTTTTGCCCAGCAACAAAATAAACAACCACTGCAAGGCTCAAACCCAGGTCCCTTTACACTACAGTCACAGTAGTTAACCACTAAGCCATCATAGCAGTGCATACAATTGAGGTTTCAACAAACAAATCCTCACCATAGGAAAATCAAACTGAACATGTGAAAGAATCTATGTACAGAGTGATGTTGTATAACCTGCTACATAACATAAATATGTGAACTGGAGTATTGCAGTAAAGTCAGATGTGAGGTGTTATTGTAATAAAGTGTTGAAGTCCCCAGGACCCCATACAGTGTACGTACACATGAATCATGGATACCAGACACATATATAAGATGTAACAAATAAATTAATTCCAAAAGGAAAATATAATGCACCTTAAATATTAAGCAATACTAAGCATTGCACAGCTCAGCTTAGTTGGTGTAAGTAATGTGTAGGCTGGCTAACTCAATCTGCCCAGTGGTTTTCCCCTATAAGCAATGCCACCATTAGGTAAGCAGATGTGCCCATAGCTTAGCCTTTTCAAAACTGTCCAGTCAAGGAAAAGTGAGGGAAACTGGGTGTATTTAAACCCCACAGGTGTGAATACTTCCCATAACTGGTTGCAGCTCCCTACTGTTGGCAGAATGGCTGGAGTTGGGGAAGGCACTCGATTTAGATCACAGTGCTGGGGCACCCAAGAGTCCAGATTCATGGTATGGCTCCTGGTAAAACACCATGAGCAGAGACTACTGCAGGGCCAGTACCAGGGCTCTCAGTATAAAGTGGAGGCCTGGGACAGTCTCGCCCATGACTTCATCAGTGCCACTGGTATCCCCCAGACTGGTGAGCAGGTCAGGCATCACCATGCTGACTTGAAGCAGCAGACGGGGGATCTCTTGGAGCAGAGGATCCAAGAATCAAGGGGGATGGCCAATGCCCTAGCACTAAGTAAGTACTCATTCTACTACATAAGATAATGATTGCCTAGCTTATGTATACTATGGATAGGTAATGGTTAAATATCACTGTATCTCTCTGACAGCTGCAGATGAGCGAGCTGTGAACCACCAAGCCCATGCTGCTAGGCTGCAAAGGCTGCGTTGCGAGGCAGGTTAGTAATAATCTTGCACACACTGTCGTAACAAATAAATATAACAGTTCTAGAAAGTGTAGTACCAGTATAAAAATGTATTGTGTAGGGGATGTACTGAATAAACTAGACAATATGGCAGGAAGACTGTCATATAGGTTGTGTGCAAATAAAGGTGTAATATCTTGTGAATAAAAGTATAACCCCTGGAGTGCTTGTGTACATCCTGCTTTCATATGTTGTAGTGTTGCATTCTATAAATAGTACTGTTGTATTAAGCAGTGTTACCCACATTGTTGAACACAGATAAAATGTTTAAGAAGTTCAGTATAACAATGTTGGAATTCCCAAGAGGTCAGTCATATTGTACAACTGAGGGAGACTTAGAAAACACTGGAATGCTTTACACCAATTCCCTGATAGTGCAGTGTACTGTGATTTCAACTGTAATATTTTTACCACACACAGCAGGGGTTTGAATCCCGGGAGTGGTAGTAAGTTGTATGCATAATCATACCCCACAACTGTACAGACTATGTGAGAATGTTCAGACAGAATGCTGTATGCATAATTAGACCCAACTGTACAGAATTTGCTAGAATGTTCAGATAGTAAGCTGTAAGCAGAATCATAACAATCAACTGCACAGACTGTGGCAGAATGTTCAGGTAGTAAGCTGCATGCATAGTCATACCTCTCAACTGTTCTGATCTGTCCAGCATGTCCAGATAAATGGCCCAAATCTGCTGCCCGGTAACCTGTTCCCCTGACAAATCAGTGTGATGATCCAAGAAATGTAGGCAGCTTTTACTGACATATAACTGATAGTCAGACGTGTACATAGTCAGAAAATGTATATGGAAACAAACCTGTCACTGTAGCATCTCACCCAAAGTGTATGACAGCAATTCTCAAAATATGTCACATTAACACATGCATCCTGTCAAGCCTTGACCAGAGTGTGTGCAATAACAGATTGTTAGGTATGTGTATAACATCAACATGGAATCTGGGAGTATGTGTACAGTTTGTTAGGTAGTGTTAACAAAGATTTTCTCCACAGCTATAACAGATAAGAGGAGTAGACTGTAGGTACAACACACTTCACTTATATACTTGTCTACAAGCATGGAATCTGGGAGTATGTGTAGAAATTGTCAGGTAGTCTTAACAATGATTTTCTCAACAGCTGTACCAGATAAGAGGTGTAGACTGTAGGTACAACAAAGTTCACTTATATACCTGTTTACAAGCATAAAAGCTGGGAGTATGTGTAGAAATTGGCAGGTAGTGTTAACAATGATTTTCTCAACAGCTATAACAGGTAAGAGGTGTAGCGTATAAGTGAGACACAGTCCCTGCATATACTAATCTACAAACATATCATTGTACAAAGTAAGGATATTGGGTAGTGTAATAATACATGTAAGGGACAGATCACTGCAGTAACTAAGAAAGTTGTGAAAACTACAGGGATATATTAGTTGTTAATTGACCTCTCTCACCCCACCATATGTGCAACAATAGTCTAATTACACACCTCAATGGGTATATGTACACTCCAAACGTTTGTTGGGACATATGTCCTATTGGTTTATAAATATTCACATTTGGTTCCATGCATGTGCCATGTTAAAATACTCCCATATTGGTGGCCTGTTGCCATAAATGAAACATGCATGCTGTTGTAATGGCCACTGTTATTCCATATATGCATGTGTTCTGCTCGCTCTGCAACTGTTGTAAATCTAGTGTCTTGAGTTAATGGAAATACCTATGCATGCTGTTATAACTAATCCTGAGTGCTGTTGACTATTACTAACTGATATCTTTCTTAAAACTGCAGCACCATAGCTCATATGGGAAGGTTGGTCCCAGCGGACCCACCTGTCCCACCTGTCCCACCTCAGCTGGCCATAGCATCAGGTACCAGCACATCTGGGGCCCAGCCTGGGACCTCCTCCTCCATTGGCCCTGCACCAACTTTGGGTGGAACCACTGCAGGGGATGGGGCTTGCCCCCCCCGGGAGCAGGGAAGGAGAGGTACTTGTCACCTGATGTCAGGTCCGGGACATGCTGCGTAGCAAGCTCGACAATGAGATTTGAGATAAGCTATGCCAGCTTGAGGGCCACGTGGTGCAATTAGAGGGTGAGCCTTCTCGTCCTACCCAGACCCAGGCACAGCCACCTTTGGGGCAGTGAAGTTGCAGTGGAAACTGTCCATGGGTGGGGACCTCAATCCCACTGTTTCCATTTGGGGGATCATGGGCTTGTGACTTCCAAACACCCCTCCCCATCCAAGGTGTTTACCCCTCACATGTGTCATGTACCGCCCCTGTATGCATTTTGTTTGTCTTGTCTGTTACCATACCCCACCTACCTCCCCAAATATACCTTCTACCCCTCCCCAACATCCTATTCTCACCTGAAAAGAAAAAAAATGGGTAATCTGTTCCCACAAAAAAATCTGGCTCCATACATAGCTGTCCCTTTCGCACACATGTCCACTGGATACATGTAATTTGGTCTAATTGGCATCACAATGATATATTGTTGTCCTCACCCCCACCCAGGGGTTTGAGTGTCCAAATCTTCCCCCAAATTCAGTGTATATACACAGCTGTTGCTGTAGCAGAAATGGGCAGCTATGGACCTTCCCTACACCCTTCCTACACATCCCTTGCTAATTTCTCTATTGTTGTTTCCTCTTTGTGTCCCTTTTTTCACCACTTTCCTATCAACCCCTTTTTCTTTTCTTTTAAAGAAATTAGCACAGGGGTAAGCGGGAGTAAGCATGTTTAAGCAGCAGTAAGCGGGTTTATGCCTGTTTACGAGGGGGTAAGCAATGCCTACACACGATAAGAAAATTAGAAGCAGAGTGTAAGAAACTGTAACCGCAAGTTAGCAGTGCTTACCTCCGCGCAAGCACACACAAACCCACTCACAACTTCTTTAAAGGGCCTTAATCACTCTGTATCCAGTGGCCTGTGTTCTGCCCAGCAAAAAAATGAACAGCCTCTGCAAGTCTTGAACCCAGGACCCTGCACTCCATAAACAAAGTGATTTGCCATTAAGCCATGCCAGATATACATAAACCTGATGTTTTCAGAAACATAACATCCAGCCCAGTCATGTAACAGTACAGAGAATGTATATCAACATCTAGATATATGTGTGTGTGTAAATATATTAATATCTAAACAGATACAATATATATATAAAATTAGAAATATATACACATATATATAAATATATATGAACATATATACATGAAAATGCCTGCAACGACATATATGTCTACACCTAAATGTCTACATATACACAGCAAGTTACTTATATGTAAGCAGATATATATCTATGCAGGTATATACGGACATAGTTATATATATTTGTAAGCAGATATATATATATATATATATATATATATAGAGAGAGAGAGAGAGAGAGAGATGGGTATATTATGTGGCCACATGTGTAGATAGCAATGGTAGAATATCAAAAACAAATATGTCCACATGCACCATTAATGGGGTTGAGACACCCCAAACAATATACAGCAGTGGACTTATGGCAGCAATTGCAGTGTGATACTCACAGAGCCCACTACAGAACAACCCCTGACAGCATGTCATATGTGCAAAGCTTGGTATGTAGGTGGAGGACAGAGGCTGGAACACAGGCTCATATATGGAAAACTGTTGGCATACACTAAGCAAGTTGCTGGTGTTACAGGATAGTCTGCAACATACCATTGGCCAGGGAATTGAGGTTAGAAACAAAAATGGATGTAGCCATGTACTGATAGCTCTCAACACACACACTGCCAGTGAAATTTCTGACACAGGACCTTTGTGGTGGACAGACAAAATATGATAGGCACACCTCTGGCCACCAAGAGGATAGGCCCACAGTTGAGACCTATGCAGACAGACTGCATTCCAAGGTAAACTAGTATGTACACACACACCCTGTAACACAAGTACTATACAAAGCATAACACAACTCTACTCACACTCTGTCTGTAGTTCTGGAACCTCCTACAAATATGTAGCTGGCCTGAGTGTGCCGGTTCCCTTGGAAGAGATATTGCTACCAGCTGTCTGTAACACTAATGCCCACACACAGCACGGATGTCCATCACACAAGAAAGGTAAAGGGAACACACCCACATGATGTATGGATTTATAGTAGGTGGTTGCCATGACAGCGGTAAATGGAAGTGCTACACATCAAGCTGTTTGCAGTTAGCATGTGTAGGACACTGATTGGTGCAGAGGCCATCACCTGATTAAGTGCATCACCTAATAAAGCCAGGCTGCAATCTACTCAAAGCAGCTCAATCCATTCACTGGAGAGAGAGGGAGAGAGAGAGAGAGAGAGAGAGAGAGATAGAGAGAAAGAAAGAAAGAGAAAGCAAGAAAAAGCAAAAGGGAAAGCAGAAAAAATACAGCTCAGCAAACTAACAGCTGAAAACACAGGCATTTAGGCAGCTGCCATTCATAAATACATCATTTTCACAACAGGCATGTGTAGTATATGTACATGTATTAGAATGTAGTACCTGGTCTGTCATAATGGAATAGATGATGTGGAATGAGTTATGTGTGTTATCAGGTGTTGTTGTGATGATGTTCAGCTGAACAACTGCTATGGACAATCGTGTTTGTCCCTGTGGGTAGTGGGCCATAGCTGTTAACTGTGCAGGTCAGCACTATCAGACAAGATGTAAGCCATCATAGTGTGTGCTGTGTAATGGAAAGTATGTATATGACATGGTCAATAGCTGGTGGTGGAAGTAATGCCATTATGATGGACATGTGGGAGCCAGGGACCACCACTGGCAGGATACTCAGGTGAATCTGTAATGTAGCATGCTGGAATGCCATAGGTGTGTGAGTTACCTGCAAACAGGTCCCACATATACCCCACTAATGTCAGGCCTGTCCATATGTGGCACCTGTCTGTGTTGTAGCAAGTCAGAACAGTGCAGCTGTGCAGGAAGGTGTTGTGATATTGTGGAGCTGATGTCTGAATGTACCCCACATATAGGTATGCATATGTGTACATATGTTACATATATAATTTATAAAGATAAATGTATATCAGCATGTATGTCCAGAAATATACATATACCCATGTGTAGACATATATATGTGCACATATATATGAATTCACATATATCTACACATATATAGATATACACCTATATGCACATGTCTACATATGTACAAACACACACATACAAACACATATGTATGTAAAGACATGTCCACTGTATCACTACCACAGTGATGTGTGCTATGTGTGAGGCAGCAGCACACATAGCAATACACACAGATATATACAGCTGGCAGTGTGTGCACCATGGACAGGTATATCACATTAGTCCCTTCTTAGCACCACATTGCCCCATCTGTAAAGTATGCAATGGGAATATGGTGAAGTATGGCAGATACACATGTTGAGGTGGTCAAGATTGGTAGATATAGAGGACAGTCTACAGGGGTGGTATGTGACACATGGTGGGTAAACACCATGGATGGTGTGTGTGTGGTCTGTGATGTGGATGCCCCATGATCCCCAGTATGGGCACAATTGAAACAAGGCTCCCACCAACTGCCACTCACAACAGCAGTCTATGTCCTGAAGGTACATGGTCTGGAGTCCGAGCAGGAGGAGCATGTTGGTCATGTGAATGTGTACTGGGTGCCTCAGACTGATGTAGCACATCCCTCATGTGTCTGTGGAGCCCAGTATGGAACAGACCCTAGGCCTGAGTTCAGGGGACAAGAACATGTTGGTGTGTGCCCTGGCAAGCGGCAACATCCCCTAGGTGGTTCCACCTGATGGTATTGCTGTAACAGTACACGAGGAGTCCCCAGGTTGGCACACATATGTGATGTGGCCAGGTAACCTGGTCAGATGGTTGTGAAGAGGTGGATCAACTGGTTAATAGAACATATGCATGTTATTGTGTCACTGTTATAGAACATTTGTTGGTATTAATAGTCTACACAATCCCAGTACATGTCCAACAGCATGCATAGATCTCCCCAATAACACAGACTGTCAGATGTGCAGCAATCTCAGAGCAGCCATACCACTGGCATATATGTAACCACAGTGGCCATGACAATGGCATGCAAGTGAATAGTCTGTAACAGGCCAGCAATGTTAGTGCCCACACAGGGGACATGGCTACAATCACATAGCAGAAAGTGTGATACAATACACAATCTGTCCAAATGGTAGTTAAGCTGTAGCCATACCTAATGAGTTGTGTGTACAGTCTGTTGAAGCTGATATGGTGGGGGGTGACAGAGCTGTGTATTACAAACTGTGGTAACCTTGCCATATGAGTTGCTCAGGCCTGTTTCCATTTTATGTCTTCCGGGCAAGATGTCACACAGCAGGTTACCTGTGTATATAGCAGATGAAAATGAGGTCATCATCAACCACCTGGTACAGCACTAACAGGTTCTCTTTGGCAGGACAGCCCATGACCAGCAGAAGTGGAACACCCTGTGGAATGATCTAGTCCACAAGGTCAATGATGTCTGCCTGCATAACCACAGTTATGAGCAGGTTCAGCATCATTGCAGCGACCTGCTTCACAATTCCCTTCAGCGTGCTGCCACAGTCCAGGGGGATCACCTCACCACAGGGGGTGGCCATGCCATCCAGCCTCATGGCACCTGCCCATCCAGAATACCAACAACCACTGCACCCCTTCGTGGAGGTGGGTGTCACCCACACACCAGCCAAGGAGTGTGCAGGTAAGGACACAGGTCACATCAGTAGACCACTGTTATGTAAATATCTGCAGTGGTACAGGTACATCATGTATATCTGACATGTCATAGATATATTGTGTTGCTGCATTGTAGTGATAAACAGATGTCCAGATGTGGCAGTATTGTGGGAATTTACCGTTGATGTATGGTAGTACTGTACCCAGCCTGTAGCAGTGTCACAGGTGTGGCCACTGACATTGCATCTCTCACCCTCTTATGTAGGTCCCTCTGGGGTAACAACAAGGCAGCAGCCTGTAGCTGGAAAGTATGTTTTATGTAGATGCATGCCAACACACTGGATATGTAATGGTGATGGTATATTCCATGCATGCATCTAACACACCTACCCTGAATGCATGCTAAACATGTGCATGTACTGTTGCTGTGAAATGCATGGTCTCACAGAGGTGACCATGATTGGGTATTGAAAGGGTATGTCACACACCTGCATGACAACTAACATCCTGCAATTGTGGAATGTGTCCACAGGGAGTAACATACTGTTGGTAGGCATGGCCTACAGTAGTGACATGTTCTGAAGAACAACCACATACAGTGCAACACCAGTGTCTATACCTGTAGGACAATGCCAACTGCTGCAGAGATACACTATGGCATAAGGCATTACAGTAGTCCACATTATCAGCTGGGTCTAGGCTGCAACACGTGGTGTTCAGTGTATGGGACACTGCAAGGTGACACGTGTAGGGCTTACCCATCATGCATCTGCATAAAAGCTGAGGGGGGGGTCTCAGCATGACACACCAGTGCACTGCAGCAGGGATCCTAAGGATGGTAGGAATGGCTCTATCTGCATATAGTCAGGTTCAGGACCTGTGGCAGTCATAACCCTACCCACACTGCAATAGTGACAGCATTGTGTGAACACCATGGGATGTGCACATGAGTAGACCTTGCAATCATGCAGAATAGGGGATATGTGTAGGGTACACTGAACATACACTGGTGATTGCAGAAGGCCCACTCTGGTATACCCTGCCTTGAGCAGTGACTTCTGTAGTACACAACATGAGGTGCTATAAACCGTCATGATAAGGGTGAGCACACATATGCCCACATGGTGTGTATGCATTGCGGTCAGCAGCTACACACCTAACACAAACTGTAGACACTGCATGTAGAAGTACAGGACATATGTTACATACCGGGCTTGTGTACTTCTAAGATATGCGGTGCTGTGGTCCCATGGCAGATCAAGGATGTGTGTGAAAAATCAATAAAGGTGTGTACCATGCCATGGTATGCTCTGATGGTTGTCAATGTAAGCACTTCTGCAGTGGTCATACATGGTCTGTTGATGTTGACAGCTGTATATCAGGCATCAGGCATTCACCAATGACAACTGTCCACATATCATCCCAGGTATGTGTTGCTGAAACACATAGGGGCTGTGAGAAGTACAGCTGACATAACTGACACCATACTATATATTCCGCAATGGGTTGTACATCTGTGAGTTGTGATGCATAGTACATGGCAGGGTGCAGAACAGGTGCACAGCAATACTATGTACATGGTTGCAATGGTATCCAGGGGAAGGGGCATCACCTAGTCACAGCACATGCATCATGCATATGTATACTGTTGCTAGCATGGGTTGACTATAGCTGAACTGCATGCTCTTCTGTACCATATGTTCTGTATGTTGGCAGGTTGGTAATGGGAGGATTGTGTGTACAATCATTGTGCAACCTCACCTGTATGTGTGTGTGTGTGTGTGTGTGTGTGTGTGTGTGTGTGTGCGTGTGTGCGTGTGTGCGTGTGTGCGTGTGTGTGTGTGTGCATCCTGATGGTTAGTTAATTTGCCTGCAGGACCACTCTGGTGAAGTGGTGGGAGGTAGATGCTTGTATGATGTGTGTGCATGTGTGCTTTTGTGTGTGCAGCCATGTATGCACATGTGTGATTGTGGGGTGTTCATACGACTGTACCCCCCCTTTGGGACTGTGCAGGACATGGACATGGACTGCCACATAACACACCAGCAATACCTGTCTTGTAATCACAGGACAGGAAATAGCATAATATGGTCTGTAGCATGGAACAGGCATGCAGAGGGAAGGTAGACTCCAGGTTCACACTTAATATTGCAGTCAGCAGAGAGGTCACCTACAACCCACGTATGCAGCTATACAGATGCATTGGGGAAGTAATATTCAACACCAGGGAATGTATCCAAATATTACAGCTGACACAAAATGGGCCAACAGAGCAGCATATCTGGCATGTACTGAGCATTACATACACATGACACACCAGTGGGAGCTATTATGGATACAACATAGTAGCCCACACATATAGGGGCCATGCACATCATTCCGGCCATACAGAGGGTGCATACCGAAAGACAGCAGTGAGGCCATATAAATCCACTACACACAGGTCAGGCAATTAAAGTAGCAACAGGCCTTGTGTTGTGGCCACTTGTGTGGGCATTTAGAGGACTGTGATGTTAATGAATGGTATCAGTGTGTGTATGTTAACAAGTGTTATGCAGGATGGGGTAACACATGGACATATACATGAGACTGTCTGTAAAGCTATGGAGATGTGTGTGTGTGTGTGTGTGTGTGTGTGTGTGTGTGTGTGTGTGTGTGTGTGTGTGTGTGTGTGTGTGTGTGTGTGTGTGTGTGTGCAATGCTGTACAGGTTTTAAAGTATGTTTATTGTTTTCCCCCACAGGTGGCAAGGTGGGTCAGAGTCCCTCTTGCATCTAATCTGATGTAGGTTCCATACAGACATCGAGGATGATGATGATAATAATGTTGAGGCACAGGTGGGGTTGTCAGGGGGCGACACTGCACCAACATTTGACATCCCCCTTTTAGCCACCCCACCTCTGCACACAGTTACAGTGCCTATACACACCCCCATCACCAGTGGCTATATCAGAGGGACAGCTGGCATTCAGTGGCAGTGCACAGGAAAGTGTGGTAACCATGCCTACTGTGTCCGGTCACAGTGGGCATAACTGAATGCCCAGCAGGCTGCCACATAGGCAGATGTCCCAGGGTGCTTGTGGTAGGGCAACTGAACATCATGCCCCTGGCATATGTGACATAGCTGCAACCAGCAGAAGCATGTTTCAGTCTGTAATGGCAGTGCAGGCACATATTGAGCATTACACCAGACAGTGCCTTAGGCTGCAGAGGGCTGCTCTCACATCTGTAAGTGACAACCTCCGTGAACTGTCGGGTGCCATCCGTGCTCCTACCGAGCAAGAGGATAGACAGCATGATGAGATGATGGCCCTCATCAGCTGTGGTGTGTCCATGCTTCAACATATGGTGGGGATGCAGCGACACCCAGGTGGACATGGGCCAGCAACACCAGCAGCTGGTAGTCAACATGGGTGTGCTGGGACACCAAGGGGCTCCTGTAGTAGCAGTAGCAGCCCCGACAGAGCCTGGGTGTATGCTGTCCACACCACAGCAGGCCAAGTGCATATGGTCCTGGCCAGTCCCAGGAGGGACCTGGTATCAGCAGACAAATGCCATCAGCAGGTGAGAGTAGCACATCAACACCTATACCTGGGCATTCCTTAGGAATCCCTGGCAGGCACAGTCTATGTGTCTGTGGCCGGAGGCAGTGAACTGCACACCCTGCCAGGTATGGTCTGCAGGTGTCCATAAACACCTGTGTAGGATAACTATATGGTAGAACTGTGTGCATGCATACCCACACACTATTCAAACACATCTAGGGCAACCTCATACCTACACACACCACATCACCTCAGCCAGCTCCCCAAAGTACACCTCTCACCCACACACATGGTGTCAAATGTATGGCCCACTCTTGGCCTCTGGCAAACCAACACCACACCCAGTGCATATGATGATAGCTGTGCCTCATCCCTGTCATCCATACCATCGATGCAGGAACAGGCTGATATAGTTCTGATGCACATGGTGACTGTATACCAGTGTACCACATTCCTGCAGTGTAACCTGTTGTAGGGAGTAGAGTGTAAGGTATATTTGACAGGTAGTGTAGACATCCAGCAATGATGCCTTCTAGCTGTTAGTAACAATTCTTGGTTGTGGTCTCTAAAGTGATATGCAATTGTGTTGTAGGTGTACATGTGTCAGCACGAGGATGCCCTGTCATATAATGATACCTGTGCCCCATCCCTGTCATCCATACTATCGATGCAGGGACAGGCTGATATGGTTCTGATGCACACAGTGACTGTACATCAGTGTACCACAGTCCTGCAATGTAACATGTTGTAGGGAGTAGAGTGTGAGGTATATTTGGCAGGTAGTGTAGCTGTCCAGCAATGGTGCCTTCTAGCTGTTAGTAACACTGCTTGGTTGTGGTCTCTAAAATGTTATCCATGTGTGTTGTAGGTGTAAATGTGTCAGCATGAGGATGTAGTCATATTGCACAATGGGGTATGTCACTGTGCTGACACCATGGCAGTGACATATCTGGGGTACAGTTGAACACATTTCACAGATTACTATACTGAATATTGCCTGTGCCACATTAAAAGGTGGCCCAGTGAGGCATGTATACCCTGCAACCTGTTGTAGACCCATCCACATACATGCACACTGTTACTTGCCAACACTGCGACTAGACCCCTACCTAGCAATGTCGTGATACTGACATGTGTGGCTTACATTGCACACAGTCTGCCTTAACCACTCTGTATCCAACAGCCCTTGCTCTGCCCAGCAGCAAAATGAACAGCCCTTGCAGGTCTTACACTCAGGACCCTTTACACTGAAATCACAGCACTTATCCAATACACCATGACTATTGTGAAGACAGCTGTTTTACCAATATAGCTGTCATTATATATATTGAGTAGTACTGAACAATTGCCTTTACTTCCAAGATTGTGTAGTCTTTGTCATTAATATGACTGTTGCATCACATATGTTGTTTTATCATAATGTACACATAGCAGATACATATGATGAGATACATGTGGGAGGGTATACACAACCGTGACATTTACTCATGACAGGAATATGGTTGTATACATATCATAGGTGTGTAGACATCTACATGTATATACACATGTATACTCATACATATGTCTATATGCACATCTGTATTGTGATGCACATATATATATATATATATATATATATATATATATATATATATATATATATATATATATATATATATATATGGCCATGTACATCTCTTCATATGTACATATGTATACATATCTATACATATATGTATATGCACATATGTGCATATATGTATATATATATATATATATATATATATATATATACACATATATATATGTACATATGTGTGTATGTATATATATATATATATATATATATATATATATATATATATATATATATAGGTATACATATATGTACATATAGATATATGTGTATATAGCTATATATGTATGCACATCCTATGTGTACAGATATGCCTAGTTATGTTTGTATATCTATATATATATATATATATATATATATATATATATATATATATATATATATATATACGTATATATCTACATGTTATCTGCTGTGGCGACCCCTAACCGGGAAAAGCCGAAAGAAGAAGAAGATATCTATAACTATATCTGCATACATATCTATTCTGATATACCTACTACTGTCGATATATCTGTAGATGTCTATTCATATATGTGCATATGTATCACTATCTGTATATGTGTAGACATATATTGCTCTGTATATGTATATATCTGGGTGTGTATATGTATATCTATGTACATATACATACACATCTATATATGTTGCTATGTATATGTGTAATCATATATATAGATATCTGGATAATTATACATACATATATTTTCACCATATGTCCTGGACATGAAGTGTAGACCTACGCCAGCACCTATAGTCCCAACTTCATAGTGCAAAGGGATGTCAGGTATGTATAGCAGGAATATTAGTAGACTATTTCTACTGTAATTGTGATTGTCTTCACAGACATGGTGTGTTTGGGAGGTCACATCTGCTTTCCACATGTGTGCCATTGGCTACTGACAGACATCCTAAGGTCATCATAGTAAAGTACCACTGCTAGCACATAATGCCCCTGTAGACTGCAGCAGAGATATTGGTCAATATATGTGGACATTCTAAAACACTCTGTACAGTCCAGAGGTATACACAGAACTACTTAGTGCAAAATATGTGTACCATGCCTAGCAATATGGATGTTAGCCATGTAGATGGGTATAACACATAGCGAGTGGTATACATTCGCACCCATAGGTTATGCATTCACACACCGCTGTTTGTCCTGACACATAATAACCACTGGTACAGTGGTGCCATGGCCACATACTATCCATTAGATTTGACATACATCTGTACAGCAGCCCACTGCTCTGTTTGACATACATGACTGTTAAGGGAGGCCCAGCAGCAGTACATCTGATAAGTATCTGCACATCACATCTCACTGGGTAAGTACACTAAGCTGATAGGCATGTAACAATGCACTGTGCAGGCTGCAGGTAGACTGGCTCAACATTGGCCTACATCTCCTACGGGGGAATGCACATGTGCCTGCATATATATCAGGCTCTGCAGGTATGTCACAGCACAGGGTAAGATACACATGTGAAAGTGCATAACCACAACCAATGTGAACACAGCCACATATGGTAAGCTAGCATAATATTACAGTATATGGACTATTTATTCAAAACCATCCTCATATGTGCCACACACAGACTAACCATACATATACTGGGCTGCTACATGGTTTGGTCTGCTGACTGTCTATGGCATGGGACATGTGTGTGCATGGCCCTACAAACATGTATGCCAATACGGTAATATACAGTGGAGCAGCATGTAGCATCAGATAGGACGGGACCTATAACAATGACATCTACCACAGACTACTCAGGCTAAAGTACATAGTAACAATATACACACTATTGAGATTCACCATAGGTACATGGACCTCAGTACTGTACAAACGACCACAGAATGTCCAGGTTATGTTATCAAATATAACCCCTACTGTACATAACATGTGTAGCAGTCTTTTATCTCACTGGCTTGTTATCAGATATGATGACACTAATGATGGTGTACAGCACATATGCACCTCTTAATGCACGACATATGTACAAAGGTTGACAGAGTTGTGGCTGGAAGCACATGCACAGGGATATTATTGACATGTTGCTGTGATAACCTCATACATTTACTGTTGTGACAGGGTTTGTTGCAACATATGTCCTATGAGGGATATGAAGTCAGTAACTGTCACGGCTTTCATCATCTACAGACTGCAATCCTCACACTACCTTCTGACATTCACAGATACATGCTCTGTGGGTAACACATAAAACCAAGGGTACAACACACTGCCCAGTCTGTAGATGACCCTACAGATGGGGATTCCTCATAAACATAGAACTGACATAGCAGGTATTAAAACATGTAGGACAGCCATATCCCTACACACACTGTTAAACCAACATTACTCCACATGCAGTATAGTAGCACTTACAGTCTGTAGTCAGGTCAGGCACACCCCCTTCCTGTGTGTTTCCCTGTTTCCACAGTGTATGTTGTTAGACACAAATCCCCAATCCATCTGAGATGCTGTTTGCCAAACAACAGATCTAGTTCCTGCTCAAAGTGAATGAAAGGGGCCAACACCAACATGATGTACCTAGATATTGGAGTATGCTTCCATGCAATTGGCTATGGGAATATTACCACAGCTGTTCCACATGCAATCAGCTGGGAAGGGCTGCAATTCATGCAGACACCATCAGCTGATCATGAGCATCACTTAAAATGCACATGCCACTGCCTAAGCAAAGCAAATGTAGGCCTACACATCCACCAGAGAGGGAGTGAGAGAGGCAGACAGAGGCAAAGACAAGTCAGGGAGGGGTGGGAGAGTAAAACCTAAGCATGTTTGTATCCCACACCTACCATCACAGGGTATCAAACCCCTGATGACTATGTAGTGCTATCACATTTCTATGCAGTTGTTAGATGCACCAAATAGGTTACATTTTGTGAAGCCCTCAGAACATATATTTGATGGTGAGTGACATCTGCAACAGTGATATGGTAGCTATACGGTAGGTGTAGTACACATGCCTGTCTGCATGTACAGATGCCAGCATCAACACAGCCACATTCTCACAGGGACGCACACACATTGACACACTTGGCAGGTCCAGGAATACAATCCATCACTAGTGAGATTGTCACAACACATTACTGTGCAGATATCACATGCACCACAGGGTTCATACAGAGGTGATATGGGCAATGGGTATGGGGAGGTGTCTGACATCAGAAAGCATGCTTCAGTATGTAAATGGGGGTTGTAGTGAGTGTGGATGTGATCATATGCATCATACAACACACACACAAATGCACAGGGTGCCAGTACTGACATGCTTGGGTGCATTTCTGCATGGGTGTGTGGTGCCGACTGTGCCAGATGGCTATATAAGGCTAGGTGATGGGTATACCTTGGCATCAGCCCACATGACAATGGTTAGCATTGTGGCTCAGGGCTGTAGTTTCTGCATTTGCCCACACAGGTGGGTATTGTATCCCCTATCCAGTCACCTGGGTGACTATTGTGTGTGGCTAGGGCTGTGCATCACTTGCCATGTATGCGTTCCTTAGTTCATGATATGGACAGTGTTTGGGATGTGCACACCTCCCACATGCATGTACAGTGACATGTTGAACTGTACCTGGGGTGTCTGGCCCATGTTGTGTACACAGATTATCATCATATGTGCCACTTTTGGCCACCTGTGGCAGAAACTGGTAATGGACCTCAGGTTTATCCTGCATCTACATTGATAGCATGCTAACAGCATTCCCTGGTGTCAGTGGCATCTGTCCATACAGGGCATGTTTTCAGACATGCTATGTCCTTTGTGGTTCCAGTGGGGAACATGGAGAAGGTCCACTGTCTGTATGTACATGCCTATTGTACAGATGGACAGGGTGCTATGCCCTCTGTAGCCCACTGCAATCACTCCATAGTTTTTATCAGTGTGCAATATGCAGTGTACTACCCACATATTGGCTGTTGCCTAGGCATGTGTCTGTGTGTATGGGACATGGGTTGAGAGTGTGCTCTGGGTAATACTGGGGTTGCTAACTGTGATTGCCTGGCCTTGATGTCACGTATGGGTATGGATTTTCACCCCAGCCTCTTGGCTATTTCACATCTGTTATCCCTGTATGGTGGACATTGTGATATATACTAGGGCCACCATATAATAAATTTGCAAAACCCTCACCACATTGGGCCGAGGTATCACCAATTCACCCCATCTCCACTTAGGAAATGAGTTATGTACATACACACACACCTGTCATGTCTGGGAGTAGAACTCCTACCTAACTAGCTTATTACACTACAGCACTATGCAGTTATAGTACATGCCACAGATATCACTGGAGTACTTCTTCCCCAAAGGTTTATACCACATTGGATGACATCAACAGGATTGGCAAATTAGGACATTCAACTTGTAGTGAGTGTGGCTAGGCTAAAATGCATTGCTCCCTACACAGACAGTGACACACACACGCAAAACATCCACAACCGACATGAATGGGTATAGAACTCTTAATAAGAACCTATATCACACTACAACATGGAGTTGTTATAGGATGCTCCACGTGGATTACAGGAGACTTTCTTCCCCAAAGGTGTATTTCACAATGAATAACATCAGCAGGATTGCCAAAGTAGGGCATTTGAAATGTACAGAGTGTGAGTAGCCTAAAATGCATTGTTCACTGCACAGACATTGAAACACACACAAAACATCCATCACTGACATGTGTAGGTATTAAACCCTTGACAAAGGTCCATAACATACAACAGCACAGAGCTGTTATGGGATGCACCACGTATATTACCAGAAAAATGCCTTCCCCAAAGGTGTTTTTCACAATGAATGACATCAGCAGGATTTCCAAAGTAGGGCATTTGAAATGCACTGAGTGTGAGTAGCCTAAAATGCATTGCTCCCTACACAGACATTGAAACACACAAAAAACATCCAGTACTGCCATGGGTGGGTATAGAACCCTACCAGAGTTCTATATCACACTACAGCAGTATGCAGTTACAAGATGCACTATGGAGACTACTGGGCTACAGCCTTCCCAGAGGTGTATTTCTAGGTGGATGACATCAGCAGCCTTGCCAAAGATGAGCATTTGAATTGTAGGGAGTGTGACTACCCTAAAAAGCATTACTCTGTACACAGACAGACACACACTTGCAATGTGTGGGATTAGAACAACTACCTAACTCATTTATCACAGTACAGCAGTATGCAGGTACAGGACGTGCTATGAAGATTACTTGTCTACAGCTTCCCAGAGTTGTATTTCTAGGTGGATGACATCAGCAGCCTTGCCATAGATGAGCATTTGAAATGTAGGGAGTGTGACTACCCTAAAAAGCATTGCTCTCTACCCAGACAGACACACCCACAGATGCACACACACACACACACACACACACACACACACACACACACACACACACACACACACACACACACACACACACACACACACACACACACACACACATACTTGCCATGTCTGGGATTAGAACAGCTACCTAACTGATTTATCACACTACAGCAGTACACAGTTACAGGACTACAGCTTTCCAGAGGTGCATTTCTAGGTGGATGACAGCAGCAGCCTTGCCAAAGATGAGAATGTGAATTGTAGGGAGTGTGACTACCCTAAAAAGGATTGCTCTCTACACAGACACACACACTTACCATGTCTGGGATTAGAACACCTACCTAAATGATTTTTCACAATACAGCAGTATGCAGTTACAGGATGCTCTATGGAGATTACTGGGCTTCAGTTTCCCAGAGCTGTATTACTAGGTGGATGATATCAGCAGCCTTGCCAAAGATGAGTATTTGAATTGTAGGGAGTGTGACTACCCTAAAAAGCATTGCTCTCTACACAGACAAACACACACACAGTTGCCATGTCTGGGAATTGAACTACTACCTAGCTATTTTATCACACTACAGTAGTACAAAGATTTGGTATGCACCACAGAGATTACTGGACTACAACTCTCCCAAGAGTGCATTTCACAGTGGATGACCTCAGCAGTCTTGATATAGTTGGGCTATGGGAAGGGCAGTGTGTGTGCATGGGCCATAACTCATGCATCTAGAGGTTGACACGCCACATGCGGACACACACAGGGTCATATTTCACAGATATGTGTATACAGCTGTTAGATGACTACTCCCTTGTACTGTCATGTTTCACAGTTGGTACGTGCACCAATAGTCTGTAATGCTGACAGATACTGGTGGTTAGTATCTGCAGTGAGTGACAGCTGAACCTCATGTGGTTGGGGCCCTCTGGCTGTGAGTTGGGTGGGACAGGCATGGATGGCTCTGTCACAGTCACTCTCTTCCACACATCTATGTACATCTATCTTTGGCGTATTATAGTGTGTTGACCTTACATATATGTTTGTATTCCTATCCACTGTGTTTGCAAGGCATGCGTGATACATACTGGCAAGTGTCTGCACTAACAAATGCAACTGTCAGCTATGTCTGGTCCACTGGTGTTTGCAGACATGGCCTTCACGTGTTTGTGTGTGAGCATGCCCAGTATGGCCTTCTGAACTGAATGTGTGGATCGAGTCCTGGTAGTTTGTACTGTAGTGCTGACCTTGGTGTTGTACACTGATAGGTGGTATGCTGTTTCTGCGAGGTATCCATCAAGCATTTGACATTGACTGTTCCTACATTTCTGCATAGGATGGGATGGATGCTCAGCTGACTATTTCTACATTTCTACACAGGATGGGGGGGGCACACCTGACTGTTATTACATTACTACATGGGGGGGCACACCTGTCTATTTCTACATTTCTACACAGGGTTGGGGGCACACCTGACTGTTATTACATTACTATGTAGGGTGGGGGGGCTCACCTCACTATTTCTAAGTTTGTACACAGGGTAGAGGGGCACATCTGACTGTTATTACATTACTACATAGGGTGGGGGGAGGCTCAATTTCTACATTTCTACACAGGATGGGGGGGGCACACCTGACTCTTATTACATTACTACACCGGGGGCACACCTGTCAATTTCTACAGTTCTACACAGGATTCAGGGGCACACCTGACTGTTATTACATTACTATGTAGGATGTGGAGGGCACACGTGACACTTATACACATTTCCTTTGATTGTACTGGTATGTCAGGTACTCCATTTCATTCTGTATTGTTAACTATCATGCTGACTAGAGGCATACCAGTGTACTACAGATTGTGGCTTTGGTTGCCCTACATATTATTGTCTGGCTTCCTACCCTTTAGAACTAACATCCCACTGCCTGCCCTTCTGTTGTCTGTCTGTGTAGGCCTGGGGGGGAGGGTAACCATAGCCATCATTCAGGGGCCATGGCACAGGCACTGTTAGGGTTTGTCTATAACTGTCCTGTTGGCTGAGACTGTTGTTGGGTATGTGAACTGCCCTGACTGACATGTGTGGGTCATATGGACATAAATGTCACTTAGCACATTTCCTGCAGTGTGTTTTGTCACACTGTGTAGTACTGGCTACTATGGTGACTACAGTATGTGTTACAGATGTCATGGTGCCACTATGGGTGTCTACTGTCTGCTGCCATAACATTCAGCCACCCAATTCCCTTTCATGCTCACATCCATACCATAGATACAGGTAATGACACATTCTACTCCATTTGGCAAATGGTAGGTTGACTGACTTACTTTGAGGGTGTGCCAGACTTGTGGATGGTGCTGGAGGGCTGCCTATGTTAGATGCACATAGCACACTCCCTATACATGGTTGAGCACAGGTAGTGTCATGTTTGGCATCCCTTTTACTGTATGTGTGAGTCAGAGAGATGTGTCATTCCCTGGGTCCCTACTGTGTCAGTGTATGTGCTATGCGTTGTCTTTTTGTCGATGCCTCAGCATACTGGACATGCCTCCATCTGCCTACTGGGGCAAGCTCAGGTTGTTCCTCCTCTGAGTCACTCTGTGCCTGTGCAGGCCTTGGCACTGGTGGGGAGCTGTATGGCCCTGCCCCATGCTGTTCCTGCTGCAGCTGTTTCTGCAGGATCATATTGTGTAACATAGCACATACCATAACAATTTGGGTACATGTAGCTGGTGAGTACTGCAAGGCTCCACCGGATGTGTCCAGACACCGGAACTGTAACCTGAGCATCCCAAACACATGCTCTATTATAAAATTGGTCTGTGCATGTGCCTCATTATGGTGTTCTTGTTCGGGTGTGTGTGCATTTCTGATGGGTGCCATCAGCCACGGCTCCAGTGTGTAACCAGCATCCTCCACTAGGTGACCGTAGAGAATGTCCCCATTGGAAAATCTCTGGTACAGCTGCATCAGATGCCATATGTGGGAAATGTCATAGCTTCCAGGGCAGTCAGCACACACATTCATTATAATGCCCTTGGCATCACATACGACCTGGCAGTTGATGGAGGCGAAGACCCTGTGGTTGATGTAGGCCCTACCCTGATCACTGGGTGGTGATTTGATGCATATGAGCATACAGTCTATAGCACCCACTACCTCAGGTTATTCTGCTATTTGGTGGAAGAGATGCATATTGCTGGTCAACACCTCATGGGTGTTGAGGAAATATACGTGCTTACTGGCATGTGCTGACATGGCATCCAAGAACTGGTGGAATACTCTGGATGCTGATGCTTGTGAGATCCCCATGATATCCCCAGTTGAGCTTTGGGAGGTACCCCTGGCTAGTATTCTTAGGCCTACATATACCTTGGTATTCACTGGGATGGGTTCCCCTTGGTCAGTTTGGTGTGTCAGGTGTGGCCAGCACAGCTCAACAATTTGCTGTAGGAGGACTCTGTCCACCCTATAGCACTCCACTATCTCCAGCTTATGTAGCCCTTGGTAGGTTACCCTGACTCTGTACACTCTTCACCATCTCTTCACTGTGGGTTGATCAGTAGCATTCGCATCCTCACCACCCTCACCCTCTTGCATATGTTATTCTATGTTGCCTGCTGCAGCCCTTCTCATTTTGTAGGTTTGTTTGTTAAAATGTCCCCGTTTGTATACACCGGGGGTGTAGAGTGTGGGAAAAAACAGGGGAAGGTGTTTGCTTAGTTTATAGTAGTGTTCTGGGCTGGTCTGCTG
This sequence comes from Protopterus annectens, assembly GCF_019279795.1. Lineage (NCBI taxonomy): Eukaryota > Metazoa > Chordata > Ceratodontiformes > Protopteridae > Protopterus > Protopterus annectens. Next base: position 737,700,160 of record NC_056729.1, on the reverse strand, counting down.
CCTGTGTAACTGGCTGACTCTGATACATTTCACCTGCCATCTAAGCTAGTTCTCCTTGATTACCTTCCTACTGCTGTTTTCCCTTCCCATAGCATTCCTGTTTAAGGCCGTGTGTGACACACAAACAGAGTGCTCAAATGTGTACATTGCTACTATTTTCTGGTTTAACTTCTTTTTTCTTCCTGTAAAACCTGGTGCACGGTGTGCACACCCGCTTAGGCTTTGTAAAGAGTGCTAAGCAGGTATAGACACACCCCCTAGCTTAGCTGTGCTAAGCTAGGAGCAAACTCAAGCCACAGGGCTCCAATCCACTTACAGTATGCCTGCCATCCCCCCATGATGTCACCTAACTCTTAGGCTTGCACCAAGCTATTCTTACTCTTACACTGTTGGGACCTGACTCACATGCTGGGGAAAACTGGGATTCACTAACCTTCCCTTCATTTGCATAGGATTGCCTGGTAATGCATAGTTACATGTCTCACACTGAGCCTCCCCTCTTAGCCACCACTACTCACTGGCCAGATTGTCTTCTGCCTGCCATTGACTTGCATGGCAGAATAGTGATTTTAGTCAGACTGCTTATTTTAGGTTTATTTTTTTTATTTTCCCCCGATCCGGTTTGCGAGCCGCTGCCCTACGTTTAAACAGCTGAGATCGGCTAAAAAAAATAAAAGTTGATTTTTGTATTTTTTATTTTGTTTGCAATACCAATGGCCTTATACTTGGCCATTGGAATGCTTACTACATGATATTCTGTCTTTATTTGGGGCTGTCTCAGCTCCGTTTTGGAATTTGCAGAAATGTATTCGGTTACTAACCGAGTACTTTTCTGCGGATAGCTCTAGTCTTGCACGAACTGTTGCAAGCTTCCCGGATTGCAAAATTACCTCATTTGCATAGATTTCTGCTGCAAATGGGGTGATTTGCATACCAGGGCTTAGTCTGTGCAGGATTTGTGCAGGAGCGCTCATGCACGCCCCTGCAGGCTGTTCCTGGAATGCACGGCAGACGTATTGCCTGGTTGAGCTCCTGCACCGATCTTGCACTCCATGCAAGCTTTTGAGAATCTGGGGGGTTGTCTTTACATTTTGGTGATTTAGCACTTTAACCCTACAGCTATAACCGCAAATACAGTACTGGAACTGACTGCACTACCGCACCATCGGCAGATCGCAGCTGGGGCACTTCCCTCAGCTTCTTTGCTAAAGGTAATAAAAAAGCAGGTTTTGCATCACTACATTTTATTTTTTCTCTCTTTAATATTTTTATTTGTTCTTGTTTAAAGTAACATCGTTAAAAACAGTACATGAAAAAATTATTCAATATATATATATATATATATATATATATATATATATATATATATATATATATATATATATATATATATACAATCTTAAAACAATATAACTTCATAACTTTGCAAAACTCTTTATACTGTGTCTACACAGATTATGAAGTAATTGAACATTGTGTGAAGAATAATCATATGATCATATATTCTTGTCTCTTTTCTCCAGTATTTCCATTACTGTCATTCAAGTGTTGTATTATGAAGTAGGTCTGCTGGTTCTATTCTTCAAAGTAGAAATTTCCATATGACCAACTATTAAGGCAAAATTTTTGAATTCATTGAAGGTAGGAGAAGTCACACTTTTCCAATGAATGGTGATAATGTTTCGTGCTATAGCTAATAATTTCCAAAGGATTGATGATTTTTTTAGGAACACACTTGGGTATGGAGAGTTAAGTAGGATCATTGATTTGATTAAGTGGAAGTCATCATCAAAAATAGTCTGATAAAGATAATTAATATTATTCCAGTACATGATGAGGCATTTACATTCATAAAAAATATGTTGCCAATCAGCTATTAATTTCATCTCACATCTCCAACATAGTTCCTCACTGGTAAATATTAAAGCTAGTTTGTGAGGTGTAAAAAAACTTCTGTGTAAGAATCTCCAGGTAAACAATTGCCAATAAATTGATAGTGTTGAATGTTTTGAGGATTTAAGCATTACTACTATTTTCTTTTTATTGCATATTTCTGTATATTTTTTAACTTGTTAAGTAGTAGTTAGCGGAGCTTTTCTCCTCGGGCCTCCACTGAAAATGGACATGTATCCAGTTGAACTAGCCCGGTTAACAAATGTAAAATAAATGTAAAATAAATAAATAAATAAATAAACTACATTTTATGAACAATACGGAGTACAAATCTAATGTTGGTTATTATTGACTGACATACCAGTACTTTATCAGAAAAGCAGATTTTGTAAAGGACACGGCTAAAATATGAGGCAAAACCTGAAACACTGTGAAATCAGAAGAAATCGTGAGCTGTATGTGGAAGTGGTATTTACACAGCACTATGCAAGCCAACATCTTGAGTTCTGCTCTGAAACATCAGTGGATGACATAGATCTCAAACTTTTATCTCCAGACTCAGGTTCAATAACAAAAATAATCAGGGGCAACATTTTTTGATTCTAGCTGTAAATGCCCATTCTGAAATTGTGACTTAAGGATAATGACAGGGTAGGCATTACTTGAAATGGGATTTCGTCGTTTTGAGACAACTTTAACTACTGCTGCCAGAGACTGCCATCACTACTCTGTCTCTGTCTCTCTCACACACACACACACACGCACACACACACACGCACACACACACACACACACACACACACACACACACACACACACACACACACACACACACACAGTCACTTCTGCTTTTGTGGACACATTGACTCACACAGGCAGACAGAAACACACACACACACACACACACACACACACACACACACACACACACACACACACACACACACACATACACCTTTTCAGTTTCAATTATTTTATTTTACTTTCACTAAACAGCAAATGTAAAATAAAGGCTCCATTGATTTCACTGTTCACTCTCTCTCATACACGCATACATGGTTTCATCTGCTTTCACACACACACACACACATCAAATTCTACTTTCATTCACACATTCACTCACACATGCAAACAGAAACATAATCATATAATCACATATATATATATATATATATACATACGTACACACATAAATGGACTACATACAGAGATATAACATAAGCCCAAACAAAATATTGTGAAGTGTGGAGGTAGAGATGTTAAAGAGGCGGCCATGACTGCATGAATCTGATTGGCTGCGACTGCAGGCTAAAGTCTTTTATTTATTTCTGACACCTGTAAGTAAATTTATAGATTTAGATAATTTAGACTCTTTTTATTTACTGCAGGAGAAGGAAGGAAGGAAGAAAGAGAGTGTACATTAATCGCTGAGACAACTCTGCACATTAAAATGCAATGCAGACAAAATTGGCTAGCGGTAAGAGATTACAGCCACAGAAAGCTGATTTTCTCTAAAAAATCCTTTGTAAACTGTCATCAACTCCACTGTGAAAATAAAACTGAGAAACTACTTAAAGTTCAGGTACATTTTCAATTTAGTTTTCAGCAGTGGAAAGCTATGCTTGTAAACATAGTCTCGCTACCAGATGACACTCAGATGTAAAGTACAAGGATAGCTATCAGCTCAGGGAATGCTCTGATGTAACCTTAGATGTCCCCTGTAATGGTACTCGGGGTTAATGAGTTAAGCAGTAAATAGCCCCTGACCGAAGGCCTACCACTTACTTTGTGGATCCCTAGGAGAAGAAGAAACATGTTTAATTTGTTGTTTATTTTGGTGGGAAATCCCCTTAGAAAAAACTGAGAAGGCTCAGACCCAGGGTGACAGTAGAGAACAGTAGTAGGAACTTCTTCCCAACTAAAAACTGAGGAACTCCTGTAGGCCCCTCAGAAAAAAAAAACAACCGTGATTTCCCTGAATGTGCCTGCAAAGCCTCTTCATATGTGCTGCAAAGTGGTTCTTCACTGGCCACCAAAATGGTTGTAGCAGAGAAATCCAATAACACAGCCAGGCAAGCCTCCAGGTTTGTAATGACCTCAGGAGAAACACCTGTCAGATGCTGGACAGCAGAAGATTACTATTGTACCTTTTTTACCCTCTTCTTCCCTAATGGCTGATCCTCAGGGCAGGAGATTCCATCCATTGTATCATTACTGAGAAGCTTAAGATGCTGGTTCTCAAGATACAAACAAAGGGGAGAATATCTACGGTGAAGGGTTTTCTGGATGAATACCTGACAAATAGAACAAGAAGTATGGTCATCAGAAGCTCCTAGGCAAAAAAGACACATCATGGCAGTCTTTAAGGTGAATATGTATCCCACACTGGCATTTACCCTTCTTGGATGTCATTAATCCCAAGGAGCATAAAAAAGCATGAAAAAACAAAATCTCCAACAGGTCACTTATTTGCAACTTCAAAGAAGTCAGCAAACAGGCATAGGTAATCACTGCAGAATGAAAATTAGTTCAACTGGCAGAAAATGGATGCTGGTTAACAGACCAATGGTGAATATATACAATCAGATTTGCAGCAAAGAAGTTCTGATTTTGGTAGGCCTGAATGTTACCTTTATACCCCATGCAACGCAAGCCAAAAGGCTCACCAACAGAATGCATACAGTCACAGATGGCAATTCCACCTCTACCAGCAGACCTGTTACCAGTGGTGTCCCATGAGGGTCTGTGCTGAGCAACCTACTGACTGGAATGTATTCCTCAGAAAATCAGAGGAATAAAGATGGCCTGTGGCTCAACAAGTTAGATGATGACAACAAACCGGAGCAATCATTGAATCACCAAACAATGCCAACATACTACAAAATGTGCTTTACATAAATGATTGCTGCCAAAGCCACAGACTTAAAGTTCACCCAAATTAATGCAATATGATCCCTTTCAGCAAAGGAGAGGTCCATGCAAATTACACTATTGATAATACCCCCCATGTTCTAACCCAACGAAAATAATGCTTCCTTTTGCATGTACATCAGCAGACACATGCAGCAGCTGGAGAGACTGCAGAGGTTTCTCACCAAGAAAATCCAGGGCCTCCAAAACATGACCTACATGGAAAGACTAAAACCCTGTCACTGTACTCTATATCCTACAGGCTGCTGAGAGGGGACTTGTGGATGGCCTACAGAGCAGTCTCAAACCCTGCCTTAAAGGAAATACTACACCTCTTCAAATCACATGGGACAAGTTCACTCACTCTAGGTACCTTAACCTAGCCTGCGATTTTACCAAGACATGCTGGACAGACAGATATGCCTCCCTGAGATTGTCACTCCTATGGAACAAACTCCCAATTCACATGAAACTGAGCTCCTCAATGACCCTATTTAAGGGTAACTGGGACAATTGCATGGGAAATCATAGAGCTACCCCAGGGGTTTCCCCTATATCACTCTTAGACATGGTCATCCAAAGCTGATCATGGCTTCACAGATATGGAATACATATATTGGTCTGTAAGGGAACAATGTTACAACTTGGGTAGGCTAAACCAGCCCCTAGGGCCATTAACATAATAACCTCCTATGAACCTATTAACCTATGGCCATTAATGTTATAACCTCGTATGAACCTATGAAGCTATGAACCTATGCAGGGCTGTCAACATCTTGTCACACACATGGGCTGCTGATGTAATGAAATATAAGTTTAGCTGCAGTCTTGCAAAACTCAAACTTGTGCCATGGTGCTTGTGTTAAGTACTGTGTTGCTTGACATTGCAGAAAGACTTTTACTGCAGCATGTGGAACACTGTTATTACCATATTCTCAACAAACACTGCTGATGTCATCAGTATATGCAGTCATCCCACCAGGGCATGGTCAGACACTGGCCTGAAGGCCAGCCAGACATCACCTGAGAAAGCCATGTGGTCTCTCCAGTTGCTGCAAGTGTTTGTAGAGGTAAATGCAAAAGAGAGCATTGTACTGTATTACTGTTCTGATGAGGTTTGACTCCAGTGCTGTCATACAATCCCAAGATATGAATATGATGGTGTGACTAATGATGTGCACCATGCATTTGTCCTGGACGATCATTAAATACAGAAATTAGAAAATAATGATACACTTTGTAGTTTCTGACATCAACCCCCTTACAAGAGCACTCACTATAATGTTGTGAAAGTCTGATGCTATCAACTGTCTAACTTTCAAAGGCCAGTATAAGTCAAAGGTGCAATGACCAGTTCAATAACACAAATGCAGATATACTAAGTCCTAAGTTAGCTATGCACTCTGAGCATCAGGCTTAGCTTTTGTATCCCTGAATCCAAAAGATATGAAAACAGGGATACACACAGTTATCACCACTTATACAGAGTCTTGTGGGGGGGCAGGAAGCAAAGTTGACACAGAAGATTGGTCAGTGTATGTGAGTAGGAAGGAGATGAAAGCAGACATTGGAATAAAACAGCAAATGGCCAGTAAGACAAACTAAGTATTGTATGTGTGTCTGTAGCAGTCCTCCAGGTGAAACTGGTGTGTGAATGTCTGCATGAACACAGCCAAGCTCCGTGCTAGCTCTTTGTCTTGGTCTGTTGGACTGGTGTGAGCCATGCATGGTAGAGGTGGCAGTTCATTGTTCTCATCCCTGATGATGGGAACTGGTTCTGCCAGGAGTTGCACTGGCACACCCACATCTACAGTCACATACAGTGCTGCTACCTGAACTTGAATGATGTCTGCTCAACGAGCTCCATACAAGGGGACACACAGGACCATGATCCCATGTCCTCCCACATCTAGGTGTGGACAGCAGACTCACTAACATATCAGTGGAACTACTGCCACTATGGGAGCCAATTGGTCACTGCCACATTGGCTGACAGCAGATAATGTGGCTGACCTATGGCCATGAGGATGCCGTTCCCCTCCCAGCAGACTTTTCATCACAGACACTGCTTGTTCCATGACAGTCATCCCTCGGTCCATCACAGGCACACCTTGCTCCAATGTTTCATTCATCCGATGCACTGAATTGGCAACACAGTGGAGGCAGTCACATATATTAGTCTGTGCCACATCCAGAACCCTGAGCATTTGTCTGGATCAGCTATGGGATCATGCCTGTGGCTTCATGACAGCCCTAAACATACACTGAGTGGCACAGGAGTTGACATCTGCACCAGGAGGAGGAGGAGGGACAGCAGGCCCTCTCCAAGCACCCCTATCAATCTTCCTGTGTGGCACCTTGCCCACACTTTGGGTATGGACAGAATCAGTAAGCAATGAATCCACAGTAATCACACTTCCCTGATCAATGTCCTCACCCTCCACCTGTCCAATATCTGTGGCCTCAGTGAACTGAATTCATGTAGGCCTACTGGCTGTGTGTGATGGAAATGCAGGGAATGGCTGTATGTCAACCTCTGTGTCAAATTCAACCTCTGCACCCCCCAGTGGTGCCTCAGGTTGCCCACCACCATCATCAGAGTCTGCAGATCCACTGACATTGGGTGGCACAGGGCCCACGCTCCCACTCTCATGATAACCTGTGATAAAAAGCAGAAAAAACAGGAATACATTAAAACCTGCACTACTATAGTGCAATATGTGCTAACAAACTAACAGTGCTGTTACTATTACAGAAAGTAGAGCAATACACACAACAGGCCTGAGATCAAAATCACATACTACAATATTTCTTTCAATTGCTAAGCACTACTAACATAAAAACATGCCTTTCCATCTACAGAAGTCTTACTGCACTGTACTCCAGATGGTCTTGGAAGAAGTTAAGCAAGAGGTAAGGGCAACATCTTCACAATTAACAGTAACACAATGGGTAATACATTTACCTCTATATATGTGCATTAACAGTACTTTGAACAAGAACATGGTTGACAGCTCCAAAGTAAGGTTATAACTGTTGAGATCTTCAATTCCCCACGCAAAAGAAGACATTTTGTTACAGAATACCTGTATTCATTTCAACTGTTTTACTATACAACAGCATTCAATTGATGAGATATCAAAACTTACCTGGAAACTCCTCCTGGGACAAGCTTGCTATCTTGGAAGATATTGTTCCGACATCCAGGACATGTTCTACCACATACTCCTGGGATCTGTTTGGATTTGTCAGATTGGCCAGGGACTCTTTACTGGGGGTTAGTGGTGGTTCCCTAGCAGGCCCTATGCCAGTAACCATTTGGTCACAGACCACTGCAGCTGCTCGCCAACTTGCAGGTGTTATCATGTTGCCTTGTGGCATACCTGTTCAAATTTTTCTGCCATGGACACCCATAGCACTGTCATCATGAACAATATGCTGTCATATTCACATCCTATAAGCCATATCTCCCCGTCCCCTTTCCAGGAGAAAAGCACCATGTTGATGAAACCCATCCACAATTACTTGATTTTCAGCATCGGTGAAGGGGCTTCTATGTTAATTGACACTCCTGGATGGCGTACTTGTAGGTGTCCTAAAAGAGAACAGAAATATAATACACATAAGTATCACATAACTACAAAATAACTTTCCAGATAAAACAAAAAAGGCAGCCAGTCAATATTACCCACTAGAGAAACATAAAACGGTCCAAAGATGTGAAATAGTCACAACAGACAGGATGCAAAACAAGGAGAGTAACAAGAGGAATATATCCTTGTTTGTGCCAGAACAGTAAAGTCACCTTTGCCCCACCCCCCAAAAAAACATTCCATTCATGTTTGTGCCATAACAGTAACTCATCCTTGCCCCCCCCAAAAGATCAGGCGATTGCTAACAAAACATCTTTGAAATGCTAAAATTACTATCAAAGGACATGTCCCTTACACATTTGTACGTATTTATCACACAGCATTCCATTTTTATGTATTGCCATCACATGTAGTTTTGAAATGGCTTGGCAGACAGGCCCATGACATCAGTACTCTTCTAAATAATGCATACAGATAAACGTGTAAAAGCCTTTGCTTCACACTAGTCTTAAATACATTCCAGCATATGCAGTATGTAGGTGACAAAAGGGGTTCATACCTGCTGAGGTTCAGTACTCCTTTTTACAGATATATCCAGAAGAAAAACATTTTTGCAGTCTTCCAAACATAGGCAACTCTCCTCACCATCATTTTGGCTAGCTACATGTTTGGATTTTAATAATGGTGTAGATTATTAATGGATTGCACCTGTTATCATCTGTGTTTCAAAGATGCAAATTACAGCATAAGCAGCTGAATTGCATGTTAAGCAACCAATCCAACACAGTGGAGCTATTCAACAAGCTATAAAGCATCCATGTAGACTCCATGCTGGTTTCTCCTTCAGTTGTCAAAACTTTTGGAGTTCACACACAGAATGTTATGGTCTGCAGCTGTTTTAATCCATTTGTATGTGCCAGAGGCTAGAGGCAATGCTACTGCCGTTGTCAATAGGCCTGGGCTGAGAGGAAGAATTGTCAGGCCACATTTAACTTATCACAACCTACATGACATGGAAACTGTAGAGTGCTACAAGCTGGACAGGAATATAGTACAGAAACTCTACAACATCTGGCCTCCTCAACTCAGAGCCACAGCCAACAGCAGGGAACCCATCCCAGTGGAGATTAAGGTATGTGTAGCCCTTAGAATATTAGCTACAGGTTCCTTTCAGAGACCAACAGAGGACATGCTTGGGGTGTCACAAGCATCAGCATCCAGGTTCCTCTACCAGTTCCTGGCTGCTATGCTTCAGCATGCTAACAGGCAGATATATTTTCTCCATAGTTCTGAGGAGAGGGCCAGAACAATGCAACAGTTGTAGCAGGTACCACCCTAGCCTGCAGTACTGGGTGCCATATATTGCACTCATGTAGAAATTAAGGCACCATCTGGGGAACAGGGTAAGCTCTACATTAACAGAAAGGGCTACCATTCTATCAATTGCCAGGCTGTGTGTAATGCCAAGGTAACCATCTTGAACATGTGTGGTGGCAGCCCTAGCAGTTGCCAATGCTCACATATCTGGCACACCTCTTAAATGTTTCAGATGCTTCCGAAGAGGGATATCCCACAGGGACATCTACTGGGGGATGCAGGCTATGCACTGGAACCATGGCTGATAATACACATCAGAAATGCACACACACACACCCATGGAAGAATACCATAATGATGCACCTGCTCAAACCAGAAATATCATACAACATGTGTTTTGCCTGCTGAAGTGACAACTTAGGTGCCTAGATACATCCTGGGGAGCCCTGCAGAGCAATCCGCAGACATGAACAGAAATCTTCACAGTATGTGCCATACTACATAACATAATCCTGAGGGAACAGCTGCAGCAGGTTCAGCAAGAGGAAGGGGCACACATCCCACCACCAATGCCAAGGTCACCACAGCCACAGGCAGATGAGGAGTCAGAGGCGGAACCCTCAGCTGTATGGGTGTAGGCAGACCTAGGCATGCTCAGTATGCTCTTGCATTGGCTAAGAGACAACACATAGTACACTCACTCACCACCTAAGGGTAATACTCAGATACATATAGTAACATTGATGCCAGGCAACTCACACAACCTTTACCTTCTCATGTATTGTCTGTGTACCATTGGCATCAGAGAGAGTCAGCCCTGGACTAAAACTGTGGCAATTGATGCATTTACAATGTAAGTCCTGAACCTGGAGTGTATTGCTTAATATATTATGGCATATACTTGTATTTCGTCAGTTGTTACAGTAAGAAAGTACAAGGTGGGAGATTTGTACAAGCATTACCATAACATGTGGCAGCAGAGACTTATTTGACTTATATGTATCCATTAATGAGTAGTAGGCCTCAGGCATCAAAGATTCACAGTACTGATGATTACTGCATGCCATCAGTTAAGCACCATACATTTTTACTAGAAAATCATTAAAGAGAGAAGTTAGAAAGTAATGACACACATTGCAGTTTCTGACTTCACATGATCATAAACAGGCAGGATGCAAAAAAGAAGAGTAACAAGAGTAGAATGTAGGTGTTTGTGGCCTAACAGCAAATCCCCTTTGCTTGCAGCCAAACAACAGCCCGTGCTTGTATGTGCCATAACAGTAGCTCAGACCCCCCCCCCCTCAACAGAACAGCTGTACCCTTGTATGTGGCATAAGAGTAACTCACCTTTGCTCCCCTCAACCTGCAAAAGAACAGTCTATGCTTGTTTGTGCCATCGAAGCTGGCCTTCAGTTGTTGGCAAATGCATGTCATATTATTGCTAGTTGATATCCTCACACATTTTAAGGCCAATGATATAGCATGGCTCACAGCCTGCATCTCTCAGAATATTGGGCAGATAACTGATGAATGACCAGGAAGAACAGAAAGGTAAGGCAGAGCTGTAAATATGCAAGTAATAGTCATAACAGGTTGTGTGCTCACTAAGTGCACTTACGTCAAAATACAATAATACATGTGAAAATAACAGTTCTATGGTTTGATATCAGTGTACATTCTGTTGTAGCTGGTTGTGTGAAGAATGATGTCAGTTCTTTGGTGCACAGCTATTTGTGTGGCAAAGGAGATAAGTCACCCATCCTGTTTTCTGAAGGTGAATTGGAGTGAGAGTTGAAATGCAGACCTTTGTAGACGTACCTCATGTGTACTAACATTTTCTACTGTGTGCATGTCATAGATTGCTTTTCCTTATTTCAAATATGTATCTCTTTTTATTTATTTGTCTTTCTTTTAAAATAAATATCTGGCATGGCTTAGTGGTAAATCACTTTGTCTAAGGTGTAAAGGGGTCCTGGGTTTGAGGCTGTTTAGGCCATCCTACTGTATTCCATAGTACCAGAATACAAAAGCGACCACCCCCTTTCAATCTATCTTGCTGTTTTAAAAATAGTGACGCCAATAAAACTTAACTTTTTAGACAGGCAAAACTTAAGTTACCTTCTTTCACATCTAACTTATCTAGTAAACACTGCAGTGTTTAGGATAAACCATTTTTTTCATCTTACCTTTAAGCATCCCTGTGACTAGCACTTGCTCTAATACCTGCTGGAAAGCACTAGGAAGCCTTAAACTAATACAAGCACTCAACTCTCCTTGGTAATAAGGAGAAAATAACTGTAGGCACTAAGCCTATAATTGCAAAATACCTTGCTAAGGCAAGGGAAAACAGCTTCTGTACTTTACAAAAAAAGCACCAAACCAGGCATGTCCAAGGGTCAGTTTCCGGTGATTTCTCCTGTCCACCTGGTGAATCTGGGCATACTGGGGCAATGCAGCAATTGCCTCATGTACACAGACAACCCTCTCCTCCTACCACCCAACACTACAACTTTTGAGAGATGCACTTACATAGCCAAACTGGAAGCAAAGCTCTCTCCACCCAAGACTGTGCTAGGCAGTCAAGAGGAGAAGGTTAACACCCACACTACACCTCAAGCAACACATAGCCCTTCTAAACCCACACCACCAACACCTACACATAGCAACATTAAATCCACATATGTGGAGGCCCTTAACTGTAACCTGCCCAAGCAACAAGGACCTCTGAAGCTGAAGCGCAAACAAACACCAGTCACGACCAAAGTGTCACATAGCTCACAACACTAGTGTGCCACCCAGCAACAGACCCTAAGGCAAGACAAAGTAACTAACACTTTAGTCATAGGTGACTCTATAGTCAGGCACACTGATGTCCCACTCTCTAGGCTGAACAAGGAGAAAATTACAGTCAACTGCCTGTCATGTGCCAGGATCCACCACATAATGCATGCACACAAATCACTCCACAAGTACAAATATGACTCTGTCATTGTCCATATTGGAGTGAATGACTTGAGACGTACCTCCCTTGACTACAAGGAGCTCTCGGATCATGTGGCCAAGGCAGGTATGACCCCAGCCCTGAGTGGCATCCTGCCTTTGCCCAGAATGATACCACAATATAAGGACAAAATGATTGACTTCAACAATTGGCTAAGCTTCTGGTGTCATTCAAAGGGGATCCAGTATCTGACTGGGACGACATGATCGAAAGACCACCATGCTTTGTCAGAGATGGTCTGCACCTGTCACCCTTGAAATTCAGATTACTGGATAAGGCTCTTGCCACCCCTATAGTGCCTTTTTTAGGCAAAGTTCAAAGGACAAAACCACCACCATAACAGGTACAAGCATGCAAATTCTGAAGGTAATGCTACTCAATGCTAGAAGTCTAAACCTCAAAATGCACTCTCTCGAGGCACTCCTAAAAATGGAGAACATTGATATCTGTGCAGTAACTGAGAACTGGTTCAAAGCTCCAGAGAGAACCCCTGCTATACCAGACTACAACTCTTATCACACTTTTCAGCCACCAAACCAGGACCAAAACACTAAAGGTGGAGGAGTGTCCATATTCATCAAGGATATTCACAACACCAGGCTAGTTGCTCAACACAATGCATCTGAAATTCTCCAAGTGCAACTAACACTAGGTAAGACTGCAATCAAAATTGTAGCTTGCTACAGATCCCTCACCATGGCCCAAGATTCTCATTACACCTTTCTAAACATACTGGAAAGTATTAAGATACAGCCAAACACCCTAATACTGGGTGATTTCAACTACCCTGCCATTAATTGGGAAAACTACTCATGTACCAACACCTTTGCCTAACGGTTCTTGGAATTCATAAATTCCAATGCCCTGGATCAGCTAATCCATAGTCCCACCTGAGGCTCCAATATCCTAGACCTGGTCATTACCAACATGGGAAATCGATGCTCCACACCTATGGTCACCCTCTCATTGGTCAGGTCTGACCATAAGCTAATAACCATTAACATCCATATCCCACCCCCACCCCACCAGTAAGGAAACCTCCATAAAAAAACTTCTCCAAAGCCAACTTCATGCTACTCAAGTCAGAAGAGGCAAACTTCATGACACCCATGCAGACGGGAACTGAAAGTTTGACTGCTGAATCCTACACTAAGGCATTGTACGAGAACATCCACTCATGCATGAATCGTGCCATCCCAAACAGAACAAAGATGCTCTCGTCCAAAAAAAGGAAGCCAATCTGGTGGTCCCCTGCCATAAACAATCTTTACAACAAAAGGAAGAAACTGTTGCAGAAAAGAGGAAAATTCCAGGATGCTAAAAACTCCCTTTCCAGCCTCATTAAGAAGCTGAGATCCCTCATAAAATCCTCCAAAGCTAGTTATGAAAATAAAATTGCCAAAGATTCCAAAGACAACCACAAGGCATTCTATAACTATGTCAAGAATCTAAATGGCAATGCTCAGATCTGCTCTGAGCTACAACAGAATGGCATTAAATATACTGATCCCAAGGATATTGCCAATATCCTGGCAGATCATTTCAGTGCCAATTTCACTCCCTCCCACCCCCTAAATGGCCCATCTCAATACCGGAAGATTACCAAATTCCGGTAATAACAGCCACACAGGCAAAAAACGCACTCTCCAAAGCTAAGAATACAGCATCCATGGGACCAGATGACATCCTGGACCATGTACTACATGAACTACAAAATGAACTGGCACCTCATCTAAGTGTCATGTTTAATCATAGCCTCACCTCATGCTTTGTGCCCACTGAGTGGTGCACAGCTACAGTTATCCCACTCCACAAAAGGGGATCCACCTTGGATCGCGGGAACTACTGCCCCATCAGTCTGACGAGCCTGATCTGCAAGGCTATGGAACTTATAAACAAAGACATTGGCAAACTTCAAACACTGGACCCCACCCAGTTTGGGTTCATGAAGGGCCGATCTTGTTTCCTGAATCTGATTGACTTTTCAAATCAGTCTCCAGAACCATGGACGAGGGTATGGCGGTCCACACAGCCTATCTGGACCTTGCCAAGGCCTTTGACACCATCCCCCTCTCTAGAATCATAGATAGACATACTAAGTTGGGCATTAATCCCTACATCACTCGATGGGTTGCCAACTGGCTTACTGACAGAACCCATACTGTAAAAGTAGCCGACTCCAAATCCAGCTCCAGACAAGTGACAGGTGGAGTACCTCATGGTTCAGTCCTGGGACCACTCTTGTTTGGCATCTACTTCTCTGAATTACAGGCCAACACTAAGGGACTCTGGCTAACAAAGTTCGCAGATGACTGCCAACTCAGAGCCATTATTGAATCCCCAAATGATGTGGATACTCTACAAAAGGGCCTTACAGAAACAGATGCTTGGTGCCAGAGCCATGGGCTCAAGCTCATTGCCAAGAAATGTATAGTTATTCCCTTTGGGAAAAAAACATATACCCATGAATTACCACATAGGTAGCAGTACGCTAAACACCGAAAGTGTGATAAGAGACTTACGGACACAGGCGGACAGTGGTCTCACCTTCGATAACCACATCGCCACAACAGTCAGGAAATCCTTCTATGTGGCACACCTCATCACTAAGGGCTTTTCATCCAGAAAAAAGGAGGTCATTGTCCCCCTGTACACATCCCTCATTAGACCCATTATAGAATATAATGCCCCGTTTGGTATGTACCTCTCAGGATATCTTCAACAACTGGAAAGGCCGCAGAAATACCTCACTAAAAGAATCACAGGCCTAAAGCAGATGCCCTACACTGACTGCCTTAAAAAACTCCAGCTATACTCTGTCACATATCGTCTACTCAGAGACGATCTCTGCTTAACATACAAGGCCATGTCAAACCCTGAGCTGTTGGACATGCTACACTTAAAGAAATCCCAATCCCTCAGAGCCACACGCTCCAGGGATCTAAACCTTGTTATCACAATAACCAAAACATGCTGGAGGTCTAGATTCCTGACCCAGAGACTCCCCAGACTCTGGAATGGACTGCCCATACATGTCAAGCAGAGCACCTCTTTGGCCCTCTTCAAAAGGAACCTTGACGATTGGATGGGAGAAAGGAAATTCACCCAGGGGATCACATTGGTTACCCTGCTAGACAGGGGTCCAAGGAAGTAAATAGTGTGGAAAGAATAGACAGGGAATTCTTATGGCTAGGCTTGTATAGGCACTAGGGCCAATAGCCTAGTACCAACCTATGAACCTATGAATAAAACTACAAACCTGTCATAAAAAAACACAATTTGCAACAAATTAAGACGGGGTTGGATGTTATTGAAGCAGAAGCCTATTGTGCACTGCTTCCTTGCATTTCCAAACATGACAGACCTAAATATAACACTTTGTAAGTCTAACCTGACGCACTCACCTGATGTAGGCAGTCACAGTTGCCATCCCTCTAACCTGACACACTCAGCTGATGTAAGCAATCACAGTTGCCATCTCTCTAACTTGACACACCCACCTGATGTAAACAATCACACTTGCCATCCTTCTAACCTGAGACACCCACCTGCTATAAACAAGCACAGTTGCTATCCCATCAACATAAAACAATACAAACACCGCGGGAATGTTTACACAATGTGAACATCCCTACAGGGTTCCAGCTTTTTGGAATTCAGCAGTTCTAATGAGTTCAGACCTTATTTGCATCTTGACTGTGTTGAAAGCCTGGAATCTACATCTAAAGGTAACTGTGTAGCTTATCTAGAGACAGGATCTGCCAAGTTACACCCACACTCAAGTCACTGCACCACAGGTACCAGAGCGGTTATGTCATAGTCCATTTCTGAGTTAATGACTTGAGATGTACTTCCCTGGACTATATGAAGAGAGGCATTACTGATCTCTCTGAATATGTGTCTCAGGCAGGTATGCGCCTTTTGAGTAGCATTCTACCTTCCCCAAGGATGATGCCACAATATGAAGAAAAGATGAATGACTTCAATAATCAACTTAGTTTCTGGTGTCTTTCCAGGGGGGTTCAATATTTGTCAGCATGGGAGGACGTGGTTAACAGACCACATTGCTTTGCAAAGGATGGTCTGCACTTGTCTCCCATAGGCTTTTGAATATTGGCTAAAACTTTATCCACCCCTTTTTAAAAACTTTGGTAGGCAATTTGAAATTGACAAACCTGCAGACATAGCAAATAAAACCCAAAGAAACCTAAAGATGTTACTGCTCAATGATAGGAGCCTACATAAGAAACTCCACGCCCTGGAGGGTATAGACGTCTGTGCCATTACTGAGACATGGTTGAAATCTGCAGAAAGTATTCCAGCAGTGCAAGGCTTCTGTGTCTTCCACACATTTAGACCATCAGCTGCAAAGACAGGGACAAAAGCTGGAAGAGTCTCAATCTGTATCAGCAACAAGTATAAGTTTATCCATGTACAAATCACCATAGGCAGTGTCATACCATGTCTTAACAAACTATAGGTCACACTATTTGTCCCTAGAATCCCACAGCTTGTACCTCAACCTATTGGAGACAATCATCATAAAACCAAATGCCCTATTCATGGGAGACTTTTAACTATCCCTCTATATACTGGGAAATGCACACTGCCTCATACTCGCAGGCACATCAATTCCTGGACTTTATTAACACAAGTCCCCTTGATCACATAGTGTGCACACGCACCAGAGGTTTAAACATACAGGGCCTGATACTCACCAATATGGGAGATTGTGGCCCCTCCCCCATATGCCAGTGTGACATCATCATTTGTGAGGTCAGACTACAAAGCTGTCTCCTTCTAAAAAAAAATCAACTTGGTAACTCTAGCAAACCCTGTAGCAATTAGGAACTATTCCAAAGCAAAGTGCATCCTATTAATCAACAGTTTATCAAAATTCAATGTCCCTCCCAAACCTGAGTTCACAACAACCTATGCAGAATTATTCGCAGACACCCTGTTCAACAATGCAAATGGATTTATAGAGATCGCTCTACCTACTAGGAGTAAGTCCAAAATAAACTTTAAAAACAAACCACGCTGCTGGAATCCTAACTCTGATAGGGTATATAGCAAAAAGGAATAAAAGTCATGGCTAAAATCATGAAAAGTAACTCCCAAAATGGCAGGAACTCTCTAATTAAGCAAAATAGGAAACTAAGAGGACTAATTAAGTCCAACAAGGACAGTTAAATCATCAAGATAGCCTCATGGGCTAAAGACAACCACAAGGCCTTCTACAGCTATGTCCAAAACCTCAAAGACAGCACATATCAGTGTACCAAATTGGTGATCTTCACTGAGCAGAGAGACATAGCAAATTTTCTGGCTGACATATTCAGCTCAAACTTCAGCCCTACCACCCACCACCTCCCACCGTGAAATACCCACTAGCATAACCCTCCAAACTATTAACATGGAGCAGGTCCTGTTGGCACTCACTAAGGCCAAAAATACAGCCTCAGGATGCCTCGACAATATTCCAGGATGTTTCCTAAATAGCTGGAAATATGACTTATCTGAACCACTTGATTCACTTTTCAGCTATAGCCTCAAAACAGGCTTTGTTCCATGAGAATGGAGGATTGCAACAGCTATCCCACTTCACAAGGGTGGACCATCAACTGACCCAGGAAACTACAGACATGTTAGTTTGATTAGTCTAATATGCAAACCATGGAACAGATTATCATGATCAACAAAGACATAGGCAACCTTCAGACAATGGACCCAACCCAGTTTGCCTTTGACAAGGAAAATCATGCCTACTAAACCTAGTGGACATATTTATGAAGATCACTAAGGCCATCGATGAGGGGAAAATTGTACATGCTACCTATCTTGTCATGGCTAAGGTGTTCAATACAATAAACTATTCAAGTATAGGTAACAAACTCACTTAACTGAACATAAACCTCTAATAACATACTGAATTGCTAGTTGGCTCACAGATTGGACCTGAGAAGTCAGGATTGTGGATACCACTTCCACTAAAAGATTGTTCAACAGAGGGGTACGTCAGGGCTCCTTACTAGGACCACTCTTATTTGGCATCAGCTTTTTGGAGGTAAGGGCTAATATCAAGGGCCTTTGACATATCAAGGTCATAGATGACTGAAAATCGGCAGCGATCATAGATTCCTCCCATGACAAAAATAGCTTACAAGAGAGCCTAACACAGACAAATGATTGGTAGCAATGTCACACACTAAAACTCAATGCCAAAAAATGCATTACAGTACCTTTTTGGAAAACTGCCACCTAGGCTAATTACTCAATTGAAAAGATGTCCTTAAGAACTGACCCAGAAGTCATGGATCTGGGAACATATGTAGACAGATCTGGCCTAAAATGTGGCCTTGGTGGTAAGAAAATCATTCTATGCTGCCCAGATTATAAGAAAGCCCATGGCATCCAGGTAAAAATGAAGTCATAATGCCACTTTATTCAGCCCTTATCAGACCCATCATTGATTATAATGTCCCCTTTGGCATGTACCTGACCAGACATATGCAACAGTCGAAAAGCTCACAAAGGTTCCTTACCAGGAGAATGCAGGGTATAAACGCATTTTCCTATATGGATCACCTTAAAGCCCTATTTCTATACTCTGTCTCCTATAGGTTACTGAGAGGCACTCTATGCCTGACATACAAGGCATCCACAGATCCAACATTGATGGCCCTTTTGCACATCCACAAAACAAACAGCATCAGAACCACTAGATCCAAATATTTAAATTTTGCTAGTGACATAAATATGACATGTTGATGAGACAGATATGTGTCTCAGAGGATCTCCATGCTCTGAAACAGGCTCCCCATCCATGTGAAGCAGAGTCCATCCTTAATCATATTTAAGTGTAACCTTGACCAGTAGATGGGGAATCAGCAATTCACTACAGGTCTGGCACCCGTGTCTCTGATAGATACATGTGGATAGTAATGCCCATAATAGCATAACTCCTCCACATAACCTCTGGAAAATTCCTAACTTACACCCTCCTAGTAAATTCCCATGATGCATTGAGACACTACTGGGTTGGACTGCATGGCTAGGCTAATAAAGTTCCTGGTGGTTGTAAGCCTAATGTAGAACTATGAACCTATGAACCTAAATGCCTTGGCTAGGTCAAGATATGTCATGTGGCGAGCATGACTGTTATCTACAACCTATGTTACCCTTATGGAAACATGTTGTACATCGGCAAAACAACTAGCATCAGAAATACCCAATCCAGGAACCTAAACCTTGACAGAAGGACAAGTATGTGTCTCAGAGGATACCCTTTCTCTGGAACAGGCTTCTCATCCATGTGAAAAATGTATTCTCTGCAATCATTCAAACAAAATGTGGATCATTGTAAGAGGAATTGCAAATTTACCTCTAGTCTGGTACCTCTTAGAGAGAGGAAGCTTTTAAGTTTTTGACCACATGACTCATGCCAAACTTTATATACCCCGCCACAAAAACTAAGGGACAGATACCTTTCTAATATTTCTGGGAAGCATGGCTAGGATTAAAAAACCCTTTAAAGTTGTTAGTCTAGTTTTCTCCTTTGATCCTATTAGAAGTTAACCAGATTCATTAGACAGGATCTAACCTTGACAAAGCCAAACTGTTTTGGCTATAGTATGATGAGATTTTTAATATCATAGTTTATTTTGTAATATGTTCCATGGCTTTGCAAATATGAGTTATTAGGCTGATGGACCTATAATTCCAGGGACAATAGTAGGGTGACCCTTGCAGAGTGACATCAATACTGCTACAGTAACCTCTCAGTTAACTGGCACTCATGGGGATTGGTAGATGCCAAATAACTATAGTTTCTGGTTGTTTGATAGTTACTATTAAAAATAGGCCTGACTAATACTGTACCTTATATTATTTGTTTTGTTTGACTTGTGCTCAGGTTGGAGAGAGAGAGAGAGAGAATTTATTCCTATCTTCCTTTTTAAAACTCTAAAACTCTAAAGACAGAAGGTATGTTTCTGCAGGGATAAAACAAAGTGCAACACATGAAAATTGTACAGTATTTCTTCAATATTTTTGTTGGTTGCTTGAGAGTGCCGGTTGCTTGAGTTCCAGTTAACTGAGAGTTTACTGTATTTGACAAATCTCAGACCAAAAGCCAGTGGCTAAATGCAAGTTAAACAGTTAAGGAATGGTGGGGGGATCTGAGAGATTCAGGGATAAGAGAGCTTTGGATAGTTATTTCAGAGGTAAAACTGGCACTGAATGTGTTTACTAATGTGTTGGCAATGTTTACCAGATCGGAGTAGGTAGTGCCATAATGTGTAAGTTATAATAGAATAATGTTGGGTATTATTTCTTATTTTCCTAACATAGCTAAATGAATTGTAGTTGTCCCTAACTTCAGATGGTAACATAAGTTCATAGTTTGCTTTAATAGACCTTGTAGTATTTTTCAAGCTTTTAGTCACCTTCGTGATGTTATCCTTAATGTTAGATTCTTTTGATCTGGTCTATATTTTAAGACTTTTTTCTTTTATTGTAGAGTTTATTTATGTTTGTGGACAGGTATTGTTTGTTTTTAAGTTTCTCATTATGCTTAGATAATGTCGGCATTAACAGTGCTATACATTTATAAGTGGATACAAGACTCATTTGAGAAGCAACCTGTTGTATCAACATTTGGAGTGATGTTGCTACAAGTAAATTTTGAAATTTTGCATTGAATTTGATGAGATTAGTACAACTGGAATTCTTGAATGAATTTTGAAATATTAGTTTCAGTGGGTTTAGAGATTTTAAAGGTGAAGTTCACTAGTTTATGATCAGACTTAAACTGGGAAAGATATACCAGGGGAATAGTACATGCATACCTCTCCATCTCTTAGCACAAGAAATCCAGACAAAGCCAAATATAAAGGGGAGAGGGTAACAAAGGCCCCAAAACAGGTACAAATGTTAAATATTACTCTTATGAATTTAGAAAGTTGCTAGAATAAAAGGTTTTATGTTACTAAGAATTTTTGGATAAATATGAAGTCTGAACTTCAAATGTCTGTCATTATTTAGTGAAATCAAATCTCACTGATTTGCCAGAAAATGACAGATTTCATGAGGAACAGACGTAAAATACGAGGTAAAAATCTGGACAGTTGAGAGGTATGAGTACATGAAAAAGCTACATTTCTATGGACCAGGTCAATAATATTATATCCTTTAGTAGGTTTGTTATCAATATAGTCTAGGGATTGTTTGTTTGTTACATCAAAGAACATTTAATCATACAATACATTCAAGGTTTAATTATTCAAGTTTATTTGTATAGCTTAGAGGTAGTTCATCAAGTACATTTAGGACCCATACATGATTTTCAGGGAAACAGAGGATATCCTGGAACAGGTTATAAACTGACGGTTGGTTAGTGTGATTTGGAGCTTAATGAGTTCTGTTTGTGGGTCTCTATAAATCTGCATAGAGTTGATATGGTCCCTATCAAATATGGAGAAACCACCACAGTTGCCACTGGGTCTCAAGTCATGGCAGGTGCAAAACCCACGTATGGAGGAAGCACCTTTTGAACATTAAACCAAGTTTCAGTGATTACACAGATATGAATACATTCCAAATGAAAAAGTGTCTCAAGGATGGGTCATTTGATAAAAGACTTCTAGCATTCAGCAGAGCTATCTGTTAGATTAGGGACTTCCATTTTAAAGTAGTTATTAGGCATTAAACCAACTAAAAGGTAAAATAGGTCTAGATTGTGTTTCATTTATGCATATATTTGAGAAAAGACATTTAAGCAGAAGGGAAGAATAACCTTAGAGATAACATTTCCCAAGGGAAGGCTACAGACTGTTCTTTAAAGATACAATCTTGCCAGCTACAGAATGTTCATTTCTCAAAGGAAAAATGTACATAGCAATGGAATGCTAAGTAAAGAAAGACAGGGCTTGGAAACCAATGTAACCAAGGTTAAGAAGGAATATTAAGCATTACAGGGTTTTGGTACTATTAAAATATACTTCAGATATAGTTAGGGAAGTCAGTTAGTTAGTTCAGTCTGACATATGGAAAAGATTAAATATCTGGCATTTTAGATAGGAAGCTACAATACAGACACTCAAGCCTGAGGACAGAACACAGGACACATAAAGACTGTTCCAGTTTACATTGTTCAGGACAATCAGAATATAAATGCAGAAACTTTGGATACATTTTGCAGCACTGTTATTACTAACCAGCATCCCAGCATTTGTACAGACTGTTATTGTTTATCAGTACTTTTAATGAAGCCAGTATTCGGATATTGAGTATCTAATAAAGCCTTATTAAATGAACTACAGTGTTTGGAGAATTCATTCTGAAAAGTACACAAGACTTGGCCCATAAAGGAGTCACTGGCACCTGTTTAGCATGAACTTGGGTAAATAAGAAATTAAGAGTTTTGTTCTAGTCTCATTTCAGTTGTTTCAAGTTAATTCCAGTATAGTACAGGCTCAATAAATTCTTTCACTATCTTAATGTGATCCTGCTTTGGATTTGATGGGTTAGGAATGTTGGGATGTCCAATATCTGGACCCTACCTAAAATGACACATTGGAGAGCAAATGCTTTAGTCAGTATGTGAAAACCTTGAAACAAGAGGTGCTGGCCACCCTTTCCAAAGCAAGTAGGACCGTCAAACATTTCCTTCCATGCTGAGACATACTGGATGCCTGGAATAACACCAAATATTTAGACAATTGCTGAAACCAATTATCTTTTCTTTGTGCCAAGGCATCATTCTTGGAGAAGGAAGAATTCCTCTCAGGACCAGAATCTTGCCTGCATTGGTGACATGCATGGAGAGGTCTGACATGTCTTTGAATATTCCTCAGGATCTTTCATCTCAGTTCATTCACCCTCACATGGACCACCATGATGTCAGATGAAAGGTCCTTAAGTGCCCTTGAGATATCAGAGATTTTGACACCTGAAAGACAACTCACCTTCACCCTGACTTTGTCCAGCCTAGCTAGCATAGAATCAGTGTGTCTGCTATACTGTAACTGATCACAAACATTTCTGTTTGTAAAGTAGTCTGGTGTACTAACTTTGACATAATTTAACTCTTGGTGACTCTTTGCTGAAAGCATGCCTGAAAGAGATGCTGTACTTTCACTGAAACCTGGTCTTCAGACATCTAGCAAACTTTGGCAATGGTTTTCACAGCCTTTGGGTGTTGACTGCGTGTGTTGCTCACAGTCTGAGGCCTCCATATTTGTTAAATGTTTGCATCTCTCGCAAAGAATTTCTTGTTAAGTAGAGTTCATTATTTATGAGCTTAAAGCAGTTGTTGCACTGCCTAAGGATACCAAGTCCTATGAGACTGGCAGCAGAAGGGAAACAGGCTGATCTTTCATCATAATCCAGGGATTCTGACAATTAATTATGATTACACTGAGTACTATGTTTAGTTAATGATATAACTAATGTAGTATACTATGGA
This sequence comes from Protopterus annectens, assembly GCF_019279795.1. Lineage (NCBI taxonomy): Eukaryota > Metazoa > Chordata > Ceratodontiformes > Protopteridae > Protopterus > Protopterus annectens. The sequence continues at coordinate 737,675,979 of NC_056729.1, read as the reverse complement.
GGAATGTGACCATGCAGATTTTCTTATGGACTTTTACACTGAGGTTTTATATGATCGAAATGAGGTAAATTAGGTCTAGCTGATAGAGGTGCACTGCCTGTTGATATATGAAATTAATAAAGTAAATTAGGTTTGATCGGTAGGGGTATCCAGCCTGAATAAATAAAGTAAATAAGGTTATTTGGGTTAAGTTGCAACTATGACAATGGATAAGAAAAAATCGTCAAGTTACTGTCGAGTATGAGATATGTGGAGCAACTATGAACTGCTCTGGCCAATTGTGAGTAACTGGCTGCACTTCTATGAGTTGTTTTGGGCAACATAGAGTAGCTACTTATGTCAGTATAGAGCAGCTGTAGATTGCTAGAGGCTACTTGGAGGATTCTTGGTATACAGTATGTCTCATCATGCAACTGTGAGTTATTGGCTGTTCTTCTATATGTATCACTATTCATATTGACTAATACAATTTAATTTTTAATTTTTGATTTTATATGGATTCCCTTCACAAGCTCGAAGTTCTGAATGATGTCAATGTTTTGACTGGAGATCACTGTGCAATGTGGAATGGGAAATTTACTGTTTTCCTCACTGTAGTGTGATCTCAGAGTTGATATATTTATTTATCAGGGGTGTTGGGGGGTGCAGGGGGGGTGGCTTGCCCTCCTGAAAAAATGTAAAAAAAGTATTTTTATTTTAATCACAATGTCAGCATTTCAAAATTTCGATATTATGGTCTTGATGATTTATAGTTTGAAGTTTTGAAACTTAGAACTTGTGAAGTAGGTCTATATATATATATATATATATATATATATATATATATATATATATATATATATATATATATATATATAAATAGAAAAAGTTATAAAGACACACACACACACACACACACACACACACACACACACACACATATATATATATATATATATATATATATATATATATATATATATATATATATATATATATATATATATATATATATATATATATATATATTATATGTAGTAGTGTGCAGTGTGGAACATTGCTTACACTCCAATATCAGCAGAGAGATAAACCAGTTAGATGCTGCCTTCCTGTGAAATGTTATCATAACAGCTTTCAAAGATTTATAAACATGTTTGTTATACTCCTTTTAAAGTTCTTATGATGACGTCTCATGCTGCATGACATACAGAAACCTACACAAAGCTTCAGAAGCTACAATACAGTTTGTGTTGTCACACAAATACCAAAAGTGTGGAAGGGTAAAATAACAGTTTTTAAAGCAAAATTCTCCCTCTGAATTCATGTGCCTCAGGGAACTGAATAGAAGCACTCTTATTTCTTAAGGACTGACTTATGTTAGAATACAATTAATAATTAAGCAGTTGTACAAAGTATAGCTTCCCACAAAGGATGCAGTTTGCTTTTGATATGTTTGAGAAGTGCTACAAACTACATATATCCAGTTTGTGTTATATCTATATTTGTGGAGATACAGATTCATCATTGTTATTCTTCAGTAGTAGATCTGATGAAAAGCTATTCCCAAGTATATGCTTTTAAATTTACATTGGTTTCCTTCACTTAGTTTTTGAATGACGCAGCAGTACAGAGGGACGTAAATTCAAATATGAAGTCTAATAGCAGAAAACACATCTTCCTGAGGTATTCGTTGTCTTTTGCTCACCTACATTCTTAGACTACTGTCTTTCTCATTCTTTTCCATTATGACTACAATTTATTTGACTTTTTAATCCTTAATCTGTGCCACTATAATCTCACTCATTAACTTTGCTGAACAGATGCTGTTGAATGCAGGAACAGTTTCTCACTGGAAGCAGTTATTCACTGCATCTCAGACTAAGATAAGGAGTCAAACACTGCTGCTGATAAACCCTCTGAACTGCTGCCATCTGGAGCATCAGATGTTGATTTTTAGGAGGAGCTATAGAATTATACTAAAAATAGCTTTCATGTGGAGGTTTATCCAGTGAAGAGCATTTTAGCACTTGAAGCCATTAAAAATGAAACGTTTAGAAACATCTTCAAATGGATTTCAGTTGTTGGGTGGTTAACCATAAGCATCACTATAACATGTTCATTTGCAAGCTAATTAGCCAATAAGTATCTTATCAGAGTACAACAATGTGAAAATTTCTCTAATAATATCAGTGCAGAAGACATTTAGTGGTGGTAAGCATATTCATCTCGGTGGAATACAATCATATATCTAGTCACCATAAGCCCAGTCTTACAGTGCAGTTCAGTGAGAGTTCATCTACATGCTCTACTTTTGTATTCTAGCCAACTTTCACAAGGCTATAAAATGTCATGTTTAATGTCTAGCACCAAAATGAGGATCCTGTAAGGATGTACAAAAAACCGCAAACTGTAGCAAATTAATTTTTTCAGTCACTGGAATGTTTTCACCTGCGGCTTAAATCATTGTTCTGTACTTAATTGTGCTGACATTTCTCTCTGCATGGTTACCATTCTGGAACAAAACTGATGTCATTAAGGATAAATATGTCATGAAGTATATAGTAGATAACAGCAAAATCTTATAAAATGCAGTTAAATCAATGAAATGTACCAAAATAAAAAGGTATGTTTCAAGCAGGTTAGAAGTGCCAGGACTAAAACTTATCACATTCTGTTTTACATGCATTAATTTAAATATTTGCAGTTTTGCAAACTGCTCCTCAGATGGATCTGTTACATCCTCTAGTATTGCAAAACATTTAAAATCAAATGAAATTCACAATACTTCCTAATTACAGCTACATAAATGCACAATATTATTTTTCTATCAGATCGTTAGGGCTTGTTAATGTGATCAAATCAATGCAGGCTATGTAAGGGACTGAATTAAAATACACTATTTACAAGGACTTAATCACACAACTATGAACAATGTTTGGACTCATAGAAGGGCTCCCAGTGGAGGTGCATGTGCATCCGGGTACACCTCTTAGCTCACTGTTGTTCATACAAGTGAGTATGCAAGTGATGTGGCATTACAAGCATACACTAAAAAGAATGTCAGCAAATGTTAGAATAATATAATTAAAAACTGAAGGCACATGTGATGAAGCTGAGTACAGACAAGACAGTTGTCATGGCACCAAATGGGATAAATCAAAAGAAGCTGAAAATTGCAATAGAGGGGAAAATAATGCAACAGGTTAACACCTTTAAATACCTGGGAGGGGCGGTTAAGGAGAAAGAAAGTCTGAATGAAGATGTCAAAGAAATAATCAGATGGGTGTAGCCAACTGGCACAGAGTGTCATGTGTAGGTGGAGGCAGAAAGAAGTTGAAAAGTGGTGTGATCAGTACTACTGTATAGTACAAAAACCTGGGCAGCGAAGGCAGAGCATGTGAGGAAGATATAGGCTATGGAGATAAATGCCTGAGACAGATGGTAGGATGCACACTGTGGGGCAGACCAAGAAAAGAGCAGAAGTCAATTAGCTCCAATTGCAGGGAAGATCAAAGAGAACAGCTTATGGTGGTTTGGTCACATGGCAGTTAAACAGAAAACAATCTGGTGAAGAAGGTTTGGGACTGACAAGAAGCAGGGAAGAGGAAATAAAGGCATCCAGCAAAGAAGTGGATGGATTATATGAGAGAAGACCTGGGACAGCCAGGCATGATTGCCAAGCAGAGTGTGGCATTGATTTGAAAGAGATGACAACAGTTGACATGACAGCTGACTTCATGCAGAAAAGGGGAAAAAGTGGGTTTGTGATAATGATTATGATGATTAGCTAAGATTTGTGTCCTGTAACATTACGATATTGTAGGTGAGAATGAGACTTAAAGAATGCTTATATACAAACGTATATATTGTGACATTTCTCTTCAAAACATCCATACAGCAAACACACTGCCACTGCGTAGATAAAAAACATGCATTCTTCATCTAGTAGACAAAGCGCAGAAAATATAATTTATAAATAATTCAAAATCATTCACTTAAATGTCAATATACATTTAAAGACTATGTGTTTCCACATATCTGACAGGTTGATATTTTGAGGCATTCTCTACATTCTAAGTAAACTGAATTCAATTCATTTTTTTGCCGCCCCCTCTCTCTCTCTTTCTATGTATATATATATATATATATATATAGATATATATAGATATATATATATGTGTGTGTGTGTGTAAGTGCAGCAAAGTGGCACAGTGGATAGCACTGTCAGCTCACTGCAAGAGGTTCCCCAGTTCAACTGTCAGCTGTGATGCCCTCTGTGCAGATTCTGCATGTCCTCCCTGTGTTCACATGAGGTTCCTTTGGGTGCACCAGCTTCTTCCATATGCCAGTAACATGCAGTAGAAGGATTGGACACTCTAAATTGAGGTGTGAGTGTGTGGCATTAAAGAGCTATCACAGCAGGGTTAGCCACTTGGTGGTGTAAACCTTGGCTCAAGGTGATTGTCACTGGTGAAGTGGCACCCCTTCCCAATGTGAAACAAAAATAGAAAAAATGGGTTGTGGATTGATGGATGTGTATGTGTGTATAGACTGATATAGATGTAATTTATATGTGTGCATATCTATCTATCTATCTATCTATCTATCTATCTATCTATCTATCTATCTATCTATCTGTCTATCTATCTATATAAAGTTATTTATTCATTCATTTATTTACCATTTGTTGACCCAGAAAGTTCAGCTAGGACAGAGCCTATTTTCAGTGGAGGCCTGAGGAGAAACACTCCAGATGCATGACTTTGGAATGTGAGAGGAAACCAGAGTACCCAGAAGAAACCCACATGAATGCAGGGAGGACATGCAGACTCTGCACAGAAAGAGCCCCAGCAAAGAATAGAACCAGAGAACTTCTTGCTCTTAGGTGACAATGTTAACCATTGCACCACTGTGCAAATAAATACATAAATAAAAAAAAAAAAATCTGTGACTCTAACCATATGGATTCTGTCAGACAACCATCTAGATACCCACTACACAACATAATGATTTATAGTCAAGTTGTCTATGTTGGTCAATAATGCCTGCACAGAGAATAGTGCCAAAGGTCTAGGTCTGATCTAGATATGCTGTGTGTATTGTGCAACCAGTATTCACTACTTCTGAGACTTTCTCAAAGAAATGAATGAAGTTATAGAGGCAGAGTCTTCCTTTGGCAAAGCTGAACTGATGAAGGTCCAGGGTTAAGAAATATTAAATGTCCAGATTATTATGTATGAAATATTTTGTTCCATTGCTTTACATATGAGGCTAGTGAGGCTAATGGGTCTGTAGTTAACAGAATCTGTGGCTGAGCTACCCCCATGTAGTGGCATTAGAATGACCATTTTCCAGGCTTTAGGAATGTAACAGGAGATATACCTGCTGCTCTGGCTGCTGCAGAGAGATTGACCTACTGCCAGCTGTGATATTGAGAAAAGATAAGTGTTTATTCTCATTTTTGTCTGCATTTTGATTTAATATCTCTGTAATCTGTGCAACTGTACTTATTCTTCTTCTTGTGTGTTATAGCTGTATATCTCTTAGTGTTGACCTCAGTTGTAGTGAAATACTTTGTCTGGAGGCCTTGTCTGTTTTCTTAGTGGCAGTAGGTGTTCAGAACTAATTTCGTCCAGCCAAAGTTTTCCTGCATCTGTATTGTTTGGTTTATGTCCTGTGTTTTAAATCAGATATACCTCTTGCTCAGGCTGCTGCAGAGAAATTGATCTAATGCCAGCTGTGGTATTGAGAAAAGATAAGTGTTTATTCTCATTTTTGTCTGCATTTTGATTTAATATCTCTGTAATCTGTACAAATGTACTTATTCTTCTTCTTGTTTGTCCCCACCTACCCTCCCTGCTCTTGTTTTGGTGTTAGAAGAAGTTGGTGGGTCTGGAATTGCCCACCCATCCTGTAAGTCTGTATATGAACACTCTTCCTGAGTCCATCTCATTTGCTCACTTAACCGAATACAGTGAGATCATATTCTGAGTCTAGTCTCTACATAATACAGAGAGAAGATTTGAGAAGGCCAACCAACTTGGGTTCTTCCTTCCTCTCTCCTTGCACTTTACTAACAAAAAAAATTCATCTGCTTTTACTGTATTTGTGTTTCCTCCTACTTTATTTTGCTTTTGTCTCTTCTTAAAAATATTCAATTTTATTTATTTTGCTGCACTTATTGCTGCTTGGTAGTAGCCTGATTAAATTGTAACTGTTATTCTAAGTCTTTTCGTTTAAGCACTTGGGCTTCATACAGGTTGTTTTACATTAAGAAGGTTTGCGGTCTGCACTGATGGCAGGACAGGTAGCTTACATCCTTCTAAGCTGGGAATTGCTGATTGAAAACTCAGTGTCTGCTATTCTAAAGTGTATTAGTTCTGGTTTAAGCACTTGGGCTTCAGGCCAGTTATTTTACATTAAGAAGGTTTGTGGTCTGCACTCTTGTGGGAGGAGAGGCTGGATTCTACTCTTTTGAGCTGGGAATTTCCGGTCACAGGCTTATTGTGCCAGCTTATTCAAACAGTTTTTTTCTGAAATTGGTACGCCTTGTTGCTGTAGCATAGGACCAGATTCAGTTCTGCTGAATCTAGCTCTGTTTGCATAACTGGAGCACTGATCCAGGCAATCTTTTTTGGAGAAGGTTCCCCTGCACCCTAGTAGCGGGAGTGTGCAGTTAGAACTTGTCTGATTGAACACTGCTGGAACAGGGCTCAGTTTTGAGTTTTTTCTGGTTAATTGGGTAACTTGCTTAAATCAGATTGTTCATTTTCTATTGTTCCACTTTATTCATCTGCTTTTACTGTATTTGTGTTTTTTCCTACTTTATTACTAGTGGCATTGACTACAACTCTGAACTGAGATATATAACAATAAGCATCTTTTTATGCACATTTAAAGTGTTGCTTTGATTGTATCTGCTTTTTTTTTTGAAAAAAATATATATACTTGTTTCCTGCCTTTCTAAGCTAGTATAGTCCAGTTTTCAGTTTAGTGCTGAATTCAGGGTTGTGTTGCAAATCTCTGTGTTTGCCCATACCTTACTTGGATAGAAGAAAGTTTCTCTGTTCACCTGTGAGAGAGGGGAGCTTTGAGCAGCCTATCTGTCCCTGGAGGAGTGATGTCAGCCCAGAAAGTAGTAGTTTATTGGCCATTTTGGGTTAATTTCTATCTCTTTCATTTCCCTGCTATAAAAACTGCATTTGCTCGGTTTTGAGTGCCGGGCAGCGCCAGTTAGCTATGGTATAAGTATTCCCGGCTCCACAAAGTCTCCTCTTCAATTTTTCCCTTGGAACTAGACAAACTTTCAACTTAAGCACTCAAGCCATTCATTTCTCAATCTGGCACTTGCTCAAAACTCATAGCAAGCACTTATAAATCCTAGCACTACAGAAGGACAAGGCTTTCTATTCAACCTTACCAGCCATTCAGTAAAACAGTTTACTGTACCTATCCAGGCATTTCCAAAGGGCAGTTTCAGGTGTACTCTCCAGTCCAACTGGTGAATCTGGGCATTTTGAGGCAATGTTACAACTGCCTCGTGTACACAGACAACCCTCTCCTCCTACCACCAAGCACTAATACATGCGAGAGATGCAATTATACAGCCAAACTGGAGGCTAAGCTCTCTCAACCCAAGACTGGATCAGACAGTCAAGAAGAGAAGGGAAATACTGGCATCACACCACCAGTCTCACATAGACCCATTAAACCAGCACCGGCAAAAACACACATAAATGCATGAAAACATACTCAGAAGCTCTAAATTAAAACCTGCAAAAGCAACAGAGCCATCCAAAGCAGACATCCAAGCAACCTCCACCCCCCAAAACAAACCATGAAACACATACTTCACAAAACCAGTGTGTCATACAATCACAACCCTCAAGGCAAAATAACATACCCAACATACTAGTAATAGGTGACTCTATAGTCAGGCACACTGACATCCCACTCACTAGGCTGAATAAGGACAAGGTTACTGTTAGCTGCCTGTCGAGTGCCAGGATCCGGCACATAACACAAGCACTCAGGTCACTCCAGAACAAATACAAATACAACTCTGTCATTGTCCACGTTGGTGTGAATGACCTGAGCCGTACCTCCCTGGACTACATGAAAAGAGACATGGAAGAGCTCTTTGATCACGTAGCCCAGGTGGTATGACCCTGACCCTGAGTAGCATCCTGCCCTCACCAAGAATGATACCACAGTATAAAGAAAACATTATCAATTTCAACAATTGGCTAATTTTCTGGTGTCATTCAAAGGGGATCCAGTGTCTGTCTGCCCGGGATGACATGCTCGACAAGCCACTCTTTTTCTCTAGAGATGGCTTGCACCTGTCACCCTTAGGTTTTCGAATACTGGCAAAGGCTCTTGCCACCCCTATAGTGCCTTTTTTAGGCAAGGCTCAAAAGACAAACCCACCACCGTAAATAGCACAAGTAACAAAAATCTGAGGGTAATACTACTCAATGCCAGAAGTCTAAACCTCAAAATGCACACTCTTGAGGCACTCCTCAGCGTGAAGAAAATCAGTATATGTGCAGTAAGAGAAACCTGGTTTAAGGCTCCAGAGAGCACCCCAGCACTACCAGGCTACAACTCATACCATACATTTTGCCACAGAACCCGGACTGAAATACAAAAGGCGGGGGAGTATCCATATTCATCAAGGATACCCACACCTCCAGGTTAGTGGCACAACACGATGCTTCAGAGATTATCCGCATGCAACTAACAATGGGCAAAACTGCAATTCAAATTGCAGCTTGCTACAGATCACCCACTATGTCCCAGGACTCCCATTCCGCATATCTGGAAACACTGGGTAACATAAAGGTCCTACCAAACACCCTAATACTGGGTGATTTCAACTACCCAAACATTAACTGGGAGAGCTACTCAAGTACTAACTCCCTTGCCCAACATTTCCTAGAATTTATAAACTCAAATGCCCTGGAACAACTTGCCAACACTCCCACCAGAGGTGACAACATATTGGACCTGGTCATCACCAACATGGGTGACTGGTGTTCCACACCGGAGGTCAACCCCTCGCTGGTTAGATCTGACCATAAACAAATCATTTTGGATATCCACATTCTGCCCCCCACCCCCAGACAAGGAAACCACCATGAAAAACTTTTCAAAAGCAAACTTCACGTTACTTAAGACGGAGGCAGAAAGTTTCAAAGCCCCTATGCTAAAGGATAACACTGTCCAAGCTGCAAAATCCTTTACTAATGCATTCTATGGGCACCTTCAAGAATGCATGGATTGTTCTATCCCAAGCAAAACCAAGACTCAATCCTCCAAGAAAAGGAAACCAGTCTGTTGGACCCCTGCCATAAACAAGCTATACAATCGAAGGAGGAAACTAGTACAGAAAAGAGTAAAATCCCAAGAAGGGAAGACATCCCTGATCAGTATCAGCAAGAAACCATGATCCCTCATAAAATCATCCAAGGCGAGCTTTGAAAAAAAACTTGCCAAGGACTGCAAAGATAACCACGAGGTATTCTTTAGCTATGTCAAGAATCTAAGTGGCAATGCTCAGATCTGCTCGGAGTTAGTGCAGAATGGCATAAAATACACTGAACCAACCGATATTGCCAACATCCTGGCAGACAGGTTCAGTGCAAACTTCACCCCCCTTTCACCCCCAAAAGGGCCCATAATCATACCAGAAGAATGTAGAGCCCCTGAAATCACAGACACTCAGGTTAAAATAGCCCTCTCCAAAGCCAAAAACACAGCATCAATGGGACCAGATGGTGTCCCAGGCTGTGTCCTATACAAGCTCAAGACGAACTAACCCCTCACCTAAACACACTGTTCAAACTCAGCCTCTCCATAGGTTACGTACCCAGAGAGTGGTGTACAGCAACCGTTATTCCACTCCACAAAGGTGGAGCCACAACAGACCCTGAGAACTATCGCCCTGTAAGCCTGACTAGCTTGGTCTGCAAGGCTATAGAGCGCATCATCATGGAACTCATTAGCAGAGACATTGGAAACCTCCAAACACTGGACCCTACCCAGTTCGGCTTTGTTAAGGGCAGATCATGCCTCCTAAACCTGGTGGACATCTTTGAGACAGTTACTAAGGCTATAGACAAGGGAAAGGTGGCACACACAGCCTACCTAGACCTCGCAAAGGCCTTTGGCACCATTCCCCATTCTAGTATTATAGAAGAGCTCACCAGCCTGAACATAAACCCCTATGTCACAAGATGGGTTGCTAATTGGCTCACGGACAGAACCCACATGGTGAGAATTGCAGGAGCTAGGTCTGACTCTAAACCGGTTGCAAGTTGCATTCCACAGGGCTCAGTCCTAGGACCCTTCCTGTTTGACATATACTTCTCAGAGGTACAGACAAGCACAGGAGGACTATGGCTGACCAAGTTCACAGACAACTGCAAACTAGGGTCTATAATTGACTCACTGGCTGACACAGACATCCTCCAAAAGGGTCTCACTGAGATGGATACCTTGTGTCAAAGTCATGGCCTCAAGCTAAATGCCAAAAAGTGCATAGTTATTCCCTTTGGAAATAACAAAGTACCCACAAACTACCACATAGGTGGTAGTCCCCTAAATACGGAAAACGTAATAAGGGATCTGGAGACCCAAGTAGATAGTAATCTTTCCTTTGATAATCACATTGTCAAAGTGGTTAGAAAATCCTTCTATGGGGCCCACCTCATCTCAAAAGGGTTTGCATCCAGATCAAAAGAGGTCATTGTGCCCCTCTACTCATCACTCATCAGACCCATCATAGAGTACAATGCCCCATTTGGGATATACCTTACAAGACACCTGCAACAGCTGGAAAGACCACAGAAGTACCTCACCAAGAGGATCACTGGCCTCAAACAGATGCCCTATGCAGCTCGACTGAAGAAACTCCAGCTGTACTCAGTTGCATGCCACCTGCTCAGAGGTGATCTCTGCTTGACATACAAGGCCATGTCCAACCCAGAATTGATGGACATGCTCCACCTAAAGAAAACCTTATTCCCTCGAGCCACACGCTCTAGGGATCTAAACTTCACCACAGTAATAAATAGGACATGCTGGAGGGATAGATTCCTGTCCCAGAGACTTCCCATGCTTTGGAACAAGATTCCAATCTACATTAAGCATAGCTCCTTGCTAGCACTCTTCAAGAGAAACCTTGACAAGTGGATGGGAAACAGAAAGTTTACTCCGGGCATCACTTTAGTGGCTCTGCTGGACAGAGGCACAGCGAACTAATCTAAGGGGGGCGGCGAAAGCCAACACATTCTGGCTAGGCTTATAAATGCCTTCGGGCAGATAGCCTAGTACCTACCTAGGAACCTATAACCAGTGGAAAGGCTTAGATTAAAGAGGTAAGTAGTGGTTCAAACTGCCCATATTTAGAACTGATAATCAGACAACTTGTAATGCAATCCAGACTCATGGTTGAGGTGTTCTTAGTTTTTGAGAGGACTGAGAGGACTTGTAGCATAGTAATTAAAAGGGGTAGCTGGCACTGTTGAACCTGTAGAATAGCTATAACAACAGGTGAAGTAAAATTTGCATTAAATTTGTCAGTTAGAATATTAGGTTTTTCTTTTGGACTATAGTTATGAACCAGCTCCGAACATTATGGGGTGAACTTAATTTTATGATTTAATTAAAAAAAGACTTGCAGTTATTTTCAATTGTAGTAGGTATTTTAAGTTCACATTCAGCTTTGAATTTTCTAATGGTTCCATTAAGCTCCTTATTAGTTTGCTTAAGTGTGATTTTAAGGTAGGGAGAATGATAAGTCTTGTAAGCATTAAGTCATTTCTTTCTCTTGTTAATGAATTTATTTATATAGGTATTCCATCACAGCATTTTTTAAAAATTTCTCAGTTTATTTGGTGCAGGTAAAGACTATCTAATTAATACAACTGTTTTAAAGGGAGTATAAGTCAGAGGCATTTGTAGCAGCATTAACAATGTGATCTATTGGAGGATGATTACAGACAAATTCATTTGGGTTACAGAAAAAGGTTTGCTTTTGAAAAGATCCTAAACACATAGATATTTGCAGGGCAAATATCACTGATTAAAGGAAAAGTCCATGATAACGATCTGATTTAAGAAGAGAAGATGACATATATGGAGCAATGTAAGAAGCAGTCATATTTGTGAGGACAAGCTCAAGATTATTGGGGCCTATAGTAGGATAACTAGTTGTTTGTACAATGTAGTTAATATTAGAATGTCCATGCAGCATTCAGCATGTCGAAGGTCCTAGTGTAGGTCAGGAAGTTTATTGTTGGATAACTGAAATCCTGTAGTTGCAAGGTTTTGGGATTCCTGAGGATTCCTGGTACTGAGGAGAGCTACTCTAATGTTTTCCAAATTAGAATTTACTAGGATGGAATGTCCAACATATTGACTCTGACCCCCAAAAAAAAAAATGCACTGTAGGGCAGAAAAACCTTGAGCCAGAATTTGAAAACATTTGTATGAGAGGAGTAGACTATCGTTAGCAAAGCAAGAAGGCCTGCCCACCATCTTGTCCCAGCTTAACACATACTGGAGCCCCATAAAATGACACTAGCTACATAGCCAATTATTAAAGATAACTATGTTGTCTTTGATTATTTACATTTTTCCAAAGATGGCAAAATGTCACTGAAGACCAGTGTCTTTTCTGCCTTGGGCACATGCATAGCAAACTCAGTAATATTATTCTGCATGCCCTTCTGAGCAGGGTACCTAAGGCCATTCACCTACATGTTTTACATTTTTGCAGTCTTCAGAACTGTATTTAGGCCTGAAAGGCCATTAAACACATATTCTGGGTTTAAAAAACAGACTAGGTGACACATCAATTTGTTCAGTGCAGTTTTTAACTGAATAATAGCACTACTATGTCTTGTTTTCAGAGGTTATGTATTCCAGAGATGCAAGAGATTGTGAAATAAATCTAGTATGGGTAACAGTAGTTGTCAAGAATTAAAGTAAATTTGGATATCCTAAAACTTTCTCACAATTAAGCAATCCATACTTAATAATATTCTAAGCTCCTTGTCATAAACCTCTCTACAAGCCAGGCATAACTTTCCTCTAAGGCAATAATTACCAAGTGAGAATGAACCATGTTGCTCCAATCTATTCTGGATAGATCATTGCAACAAATAATTCTCTTACTGAATCTTCTCTGAATGCTTTCTAAATTATCATATTTACTTTAAGCCTAAAAAGGGGAGTTAAAATCCAATATTGGTCTAACACAATATGTAAACAGTTTACTAAGAAAATCAGGAGAGCATGCAGATATATTTTCAAAATTAATCCAGTAAAACATAACACTTTATTTTAACATTGTTTGCATTTACTGCAGTATCCAAATCATATTCAACAACCTTACACAGCAGAGTATTATCCATAGAAATTATGAGCTCAGGATTAGCCATGCAAAAATGTGACATCAGTATTACTAAAATTAATATTCACCCTCATGTTACTAAATCACTTAGGCAGTTTACATGAGTATTTGTTGAATAGACAGCAATCTTCTAAACATGGGCAACTATCAGGTCATAATCTGTATACAGATGATGGGAAAATGGGTAAGCTAATTACATCTTTTACAGATATGACATGTCTGCAAAAGAACTTTGAATAAATTAACCACTTAGGCACAGGAAAATAATACAATGATAAACACATCAAAAACTAATAATATGAGATTTGGAAGACATAGAATATAGGGTGAATATTTAAAGCAACGCATAGTGTTTGAAACTTTAGCTTCATTTAAGGACCTGGATATATGAGTAGATTCAATTCTCAGTTTTGAGTTTTTCTAATCATATTAACCAGTTAATTAAATAGAGTCATAAAACTAGAGCCTGTAAATAAAAGATTTATAAAGTTTAGGAACTAGACTATGAAATAACAACATGGAAACCTTATAAGAAAACAAGCATGAGTAAAGCACAATGAGAAAAGCAGGTGAACATAAGATTACAATATCTGCACTTAATGTCTCATATAGATGTTAAAGAGGAGACCTTATTCAAGCATATGTGGCATTTGCAGGCAACTTCCTCTGGGAATGTTTGGGATTATCAAAGAGTAGTAGACAATAATAAGGCAACCTATGTAGGAATGAGACAGTAGCTGATGTTGGAAAAGACTACTAAATTATATTAAAGCAAGCATGTGCTTAGATAATTTTAAAAACAACCTGGACACTTATGAGAATGACTCTTTGGTGTATTGGAAGGCTAGAAAGGCATACTAGCCCATTCCTGAAATATCTGTATATGCGTACAATTATATTTAAGAAGACGAAGGGTCATACGGACCATTATTTTGTCCCAGACCATGGCTCCAGAAGGACAACTGTCACCATATTTTTAGACAGCCTGGTGTGAGTGGAGTCTGTATGCCTGACAATCGGAGTCTGTATACCTGACAATCGAATCACCTATTAATAAAACTTTACCATGGATAGGTGCAGTTTCAGTGAACATAAGGGAACATAAGGGCCTGTGGCTCTTACATGTATGTGTGCTAACTGTGGATGTGCAGGGTAAAGGAGAGTGTGTTGCGATGTGAACTAACGGCTGAGGTTTCTTAGTTCACAGTCTGGGACATTTAGGCAGTCTTGTCTTAAACTCAGCATAGGCTGATTTAGGGTATGTTCTCTCATGTTTGTTTGTGTGCACACAGATGTGTTTGCACTCAGATTTCTAATTACTTACTTAATAATTTATTTGCCTATTAGGGAACTCCTTTGGGAAACGGATTCCTCTTATATGTAACTAAGACTATAATTTTTCAGAAAGATGTAGATATGCTGCAAATGTCATTTTAAATAATTAAGAAACTGTCCTTATCCAACAATAGTCACAATGTGGCAAAACAAAAAAGGAGGAAAAATAGAATACAGAGGAGATATACATTTTATAGGTATTATAGGCATGCTTCTGCTTATTGATTCTCTAGACCATCTTCTTCTTCTAGACCATAATTTATGACAAAAAATTCATGTGTTCCAAAAATTGAGTAGGCTATGTTGCAAAACCTGTTCCAATCAAATTATTTTATCACCTCTTTGCTCTTGTGGTGTTTATTCAATCATCCTAGTAATTCCACATGCAGTTTAGGTAGTACTTGTGCAACGTTTAAGTGAGATATACTCACTTGTTAATCATATGCTTTTAAGAGTGATTCAAAGAGTTTGCAGCTATGACTCAAGCACAGTTCAATGGGTGTGAATAATGAAAATATAACTGAGTGGGAACATGAATGGTTTGGTACAAAACAATCGAATCCATAATGGCACAATGATATAGAACTGTGCAGAAAATTATAGAAGCAAAACTGCATATCAGTACCAGGTCTAAATGACAATCTCTCCATACTTCCAGTTCTTAAGATGAGAGCTCAAAAGTTGTAATAGGTTTGTATACTGTTTTCAATTTATTTATTGTGTATTTTGATATATTTTTAGTAGTTTATTGATAAATAGCTGGATTTTAGATGGATTGTTACAACAAAACATAGAGAAATATGTATAGTAAAGTGTTTTTACGTGTGTTGATACAGTTTAGGCATAATTCATTTTTAAGTTCCTAATTGGATATTGTCATATGACCTCATTGGGTAGTTGTGTATTTGATGTTTTTTTTTTTTTTAGTTCTGAAGAAGTTCCAATATTGTTTAGAATGAAAGCGCTTAACTACAACTTTTTAATAAAGCCTGTGTGATTTATTACTTTCGAACTAATTGGTTTACTACATCAGGAATTTTATTGGAGTTATGTGCTGTTTTTTTACCTGGTGTCTTAACTATTTTGTTACAAGTTTTCATATTAAGACACATTTCACACTGTTGTGGTGTTTCAAGTGCCTTTTTTCAGTGTGAGTAGGTTAACAGCATTGGTCATTCATGTTTACACCTCCATACTTGGTTTTTGAACGGGCTGGTTATTATGGAAGAATCAGCTGGGTCATGTTCATCACAACTACGTACGACCACTACTTTGCTTTCTCCAGCTACTAGCTTGACTTCTTCGATTTCACCGTCTATGGGTGAAGGGAATTTAACAGAATTGGTGGCAGCTCTTTCTCAGCAAGTAGCTGAGATACATTCCATTCTTGAAAAACTACAAAACCCATCATTGACTGTACCGGATGATAGACACCTGTTTGCAAGTAAGCATGGAGGATTGACCAGAGTGATTTTTCAAACATGCCCACTTTTTCAACTGACTCCTTACGGAATGCCAAAATGACTGCTTCTCAAAATTATTCAGCTAGACTTCAGAACATTATGCTACAGGATTGGATTAATCAAGACCTGTTTTTTCCAAAGGGAAAAACAAAACCATACCCCACCAACTGTCTAAAACTGTTCAGAGGAAGCTGGTTGAATCTGAGTCAAAACTTATTAAGGTATGCAGCTTACAGTGTGCTAACTTGTTTTTGAGTCAAAGTATTAAAAGCAACCACATTCCCGAGGGACTTGGGATATTTAAATTCCCGAATGGACTACATTTAGGGGACAGTGAATTAAACGAACTTGTTGATATGTCTTATAGACATGGTGTGGAACTTATGTATTTTATGTTAAAACTAAATTCTAAAATTGCCATACTTTTAAAAGAACTGAATGAACTTAATAATAGCATTTTAGATGATTTGTTACTCAAGTCTAATTTTTCAATATATGAAAATATTTTAATGAGGTAGAACACCAGGTTAAGATTAACCTTGAGAGTAAACAAACTACATTAGCTAGGGATGAAAATGATTATTTGAAGAAAATTACATATCCTTTACCTAAGTCTTATTACAACTTCTTAAGTGATTTTAATGGTGATAATGAGGGGATGAACTATGCAATGGAGGTTATGTTAGAGAATTAGATAGGGAGGATCAAACACATGTGGTAGATTTGGATTTCAAGATGAGGAACAAGCTACTAGTTATGATACTAATTACCCACCTTTAAGGAGGTCTAAAAGAATAATTAATAGAAATAGACAAAATAATTTTTTTACCACAGGGTTACAATTTCAAAGCTTGCGGAACAAATGGAGGGGACACGTTTAGAAAAACAGCTACAGGAACAACTATTAGTGGATGGTATGAAGATTGCTAAAAGTCCATTTAGTGAAATAATTGAGGTGTTTGAAGGGAAATTGTTTTCGTTCTAAGGGTTTAATATTTTTAATTATACTTGTCTTAAAATTAACAAAACATTTGTTTCATTGTTTTTGAAGGGTCTTAAATTTATGCCTTCATTTAGGGTTGAAATGGATGATATTTTAACAGAACTTAAGTTATATGCTAGAAAACATAACTTTCAATTAATGTTTAAAAAACAGGTTTCATGGGAGACTTCATGATTTAAGAAGAAAAGCCTTTTCAACACCCCCCCCCCCCAAGCCATCCAACCTTAGCAGCCTTGGAGAAAACATGCTCTACTGATATTTATTCTTTTATTTTTTAGGACAAAAATAAATGTTTTAATATGACAAAACAAGAATTTAAACTAATGAAATATTTAAGAAGTAATGAAGGCATTAGAATAGTGAAACATGATAAGAGTGGGGGGATTGTGTTTGTTGATAAAGTTGATTATGTTGGTAATTTACTACAGATTTTGCATGATACTACTAAATATGTGGAAGTCTCTAGAAATTAAATTTCATTGGTCCATAATAAAATACAATTATTTTTGGAAGACACCCTTATATAGGGAGGAATTTTGGAAGAACTTTATAATTTTTGGAAAAATGAACACCCCCTTATTCCCACAGCCTTTAGTATCCCAAAAGTTCACAAAAATATTAATCAACCTCCTTACAGGGTTATTATAGTGGTACATAATAGTTCAATCATATTTTCCATCTACATGGGCAGAAAAGGTGAAAAGGAATTTGGTTACTACTGGGAATCCCTTGCTACAACTGGATTTGCATGTCACAAATGGGCAGCAGTTAACAAAAGCCATAAATACTGAGCAGAATCTCATTTTTGAAGAACTTCTAAATGAGTTTGTTAATAAGGTGAACAAGTTAAAGTGATTACAGTGGCAGCAGAATCACTTTGAAGTATGCTTGCAGTTTGGAGTGGTTCCGAGGGGCATGATAATGTTTTGCATGCCCTCACAAGGTGAGCATTATCCGGAACTTCTTGCCAAATGGCAGCAGATAAATATCAACACAAGCTTCTCCTACATGCTCCTGTTACTGGAGTTATTTGCTCCAGAGGAACAGTAATTGAGCAGAGAAATAGAGACTTTGCAGCAGCACCTTGAGACTGAGTTCAAAGAGGACAGGTATATTAATCGATTTGAAGATGCGTATTGTGCTTTTTCCACCACAGACCATAAGATGCAGCAGACCAAAGCAAAGAAATTGCAGCGAGACTATAATGATTTATGACAGGCCAGATTTTTATCTGGCCAAAAGAAAATTTTCACCAACACCACTATGCAAGCCACAGCTTCAGTGGAGGAGGTGGGGAAACCCATATACTCACGGAAGCTCAGGAAAGGCAGCTTCCACACAAACAAAGATCAGACCAATGAGATGCCAGATGTTGGCGTAGAGTCATTCGACTTCAGAGGGAGAAAAACAGAATAAACAGTGTATCAATGAAGTGGGAGAGGACATCATGAGATGCTTTCTGAAGGAGGTCAAACAAGAGACCTTGGATACAGGAGATGGGCAACAAAGAGAAGATGAAGTTTGCCACATTGTGATGGATACTCAGTTAACAGGTGCCGCAATGAGCCAAAATGTTAATCCACCTATTTTATACTCAGGGGCTCGGCCTAAAGTTACGCGGGTAGATGGGGAGAATGGGTGTTTTTTGCCTCCCTACCAGCACCAGTGAAGCAGAAAGGCGAATGGAGACATTCACAATACGAGGGCAGGGAGATCAAGAAACAGAGGATTTCACAGTGACTGGTGAAAATATTGCACTTAATTTATCTGAGCATATTTTATCTGATGATGAGATATATGTGTTAAACAAGAGACTAACATTTGTCCCAAGTCATGACAGCATTTTTAATGAATTCATTTTACATATTATGATGTTTGGCAGAAATGTGATGCTTAGAGAAATGTTTGGGAATAACAAACAACAGCAACAGGGTCTCTTGAGACACCCTGGTACTTTTCTTCCAGTATTTAGTTCCACCATGCACACGTTCATCAGGGTTTGTGATCAAGAAATTTTAACATATTTACAGAATGGACAAAACAGAAGATTTCATAATTTAAATGTAACACAGAGACAGGCTCTGAAGGAATTGCAACACAACACTCAAATAGTTATTAAGTCTGCAGATAAGAGGGGGTAGTGGTGGTCATGAGCAAGAGTTTTTATCATGGCAAATTGTCTGAATTACTTTCAGATGCCTCTACCTTTATTCAGATCTCCCCTATTAGCATTAATGGCCTCATTACATAGGTCAGGGACCATTTAAAACACATGGAAGCCATAGGCTTGGTGGATAAAGAGCTTTTTGACTTTTTATGGATAGAACTTCCCATAACACCAGTATTTAAAGCCTTACCCAAGGTGCATAAGAACTTGAATAACCCCCCCACCTTGAGACCTATTGTCTCAGGGAGGGGATGGGTCACGGAAAACATCTTGATTTGGTTGGAGTGTATATTAAGACCATGTTCAACATATTTGGAAGAGGTACTGAAGGACATGGGGCATTTTTTGGCTTCATTGAGAGACTGTATAACAGCTGGAAGGAGATACATCATGGTTACACTTAATGCCCAGAGCCTCTTCACTGTGATAAGCGATGATTATGGGATTGATGCAGTATCACGGTTGTTGACTGAACTAAATATGCTATGGAGAGATAGGATAAAGTTGATTAAGAATCTTCTGGTTTTGGTCCTAGAGTATAATGTTTTTACGTGTGCAGGTGGTTATTACCAACAGACACAGAGGGTAGCAATGGGCACCCCCTGTACCAATACATATGCTAAAAATGAAAATAACACCAAGGCAAGGAACAAGGTACCTTCAATTTAATGAATAGTTAGCACTTTCATCTTGACAAATATAAAAACTTCCTCAGGTCTGAGGAAGTTTTGATATTTGTCAAGATGAAAGTGCTAACTATTCATTAAATTAAAGATACCTTGCTCCTTGCCTTGGTGTTATTTTCATTTTTAAAGTGTTTGTCTTCAGTCCAATACATATGCTAACTTAGTTTTGTCTTACTGGGCGAGATATTATGTAATGGGGACCCATAACAAATGGAGGGACAAATTATGCCTATATAGGCGTTTTGTGGATGACATATTTTTGTTATGGGAGGGGGAAGAAAAAGAGTTATTGGGTTTCATCCAATATTTAGAGTCATCTACCACATTCTTTAGGTTCTCCACAGTATTTTCTAGGACAGAGATAGATTTCCTGGATGTTAGGATAATTCAAGAGGAAGGGTGGTCCAAGACGACCCTATATAGAAAAGAGTGTTGGAAGAACAGTTTGTTGACACAAGACAGCATGCATCAAAGGTTCATATTCGATAACATTGTTATTGGACAGTTAGGGAGAGTATCTAGATTTTGCACTGAGGATAACAATTTTGAAGAAGAAGTAATACACTTGGAAGGTAACTTTATAGAAAGGGGTTACAATAAAACGGAAGTGCAACAGATTACACGGACAAAGAGAGATGGGGGGAGGGTAAAATGTGTCCATGACTAAAACAGCAGACAGGGAGGACTGTGGCCAATAGTAATCTGAAACAAAGTAGCAATGTGAGACTTATGTTTACATACAGCAACAACATTCATGGGGTATGCGACATAATCAGATGAAACTGGAAGATTCTGTTACCAGATGAGAAAATTAGAAATGTGGTGGTGGAGGAACCAAGTTTTTTTTCAGGAGAAATAAGAATTTGAAAAATCTATTGAGTCATGAGGGTAGGAAGCGTAACAAACAGGTTGAAGTGAGCAAAGGAATCAGACTGTGTGGTTTCTGTAAGGCGTGCAGATATATAAATAAAGATACCAACTTTATACACCCTGCTACTGGTAAGGTATATCCTTTCAACCTCAGACATAGTTGTGGGACCAATAATGTGGTTTATCTTGCTACGTACCAACTATGCAATTGCTACTATGTAGGAAAGACAAATTGCATGCTTAAAAATAGGATACTCAACCATTTATCAGCAATTAGGGTACAGAATGAGCACAATGTCCTATACAGACATATATTAGATCATCAGGGACATCATTTTAAGTTCTTAGTGATCTGGAATGTGGTGAAAGGTATCAGAGGTGGGGATGTGGTGAATGACACTGAGTATGAAGAGGCTAAATGGAAAGTGGAACTTACAGCACACAGGCATCCAGGTCTCAATGATGTCATTCCATTGAAACCTGTTTTGAAAAAAAAAAGGCAGGATCAGTATTGAGTTTGGATTGGTTGTTACTCCCTTTAAATACGTGTTTTAAAATTGAGCATTTTATCTGATGAAGGGCACAGCCTAAAAGCGCTAATCTCTGCAGTTTTACTTCATTTTATGTTTGTTTTTATTGTGTTGCTTGATGAAACTGTTTCTTCCTAAGTGGTGCTAGCTGCTACATTTTTTCGTTCATCATATCCTTTAATTGTGTTTATTGACAGACTACTTAAAATACTATTAAACATATTGATTATCCTTTAAGAGATTCATGGGATTTCCTAGCCAAAATCAAAAAAGAATGGTACAGCGATGAATAATGAGTAAGGCCTACGGCTTTTTTATGAGGCCATTAAAGATTTAACAATAATGAGTAACATATTAGTTAACTTCACGATGGAAGTGATGGAAATTGTTTTGACAAATAATTTCTTTTGTCTGAAGGAGAATTTTTTAAGCAGACATAGGGCGTAGCAATAGGGGCAATCTGCACACCCATTTGCAGCAATTTAGTCCTATATACCTGGGAAAAGAAATGTGTTTACATCTAAATGCAAGGAAGGGTGGAACACCTATTTGTGTTACCTTGATGAAATATTTATTTTATGGAAAGGGCTATCAAAGCAGTGTGGAAATTTTGGGGAGTATTTAAATAGTTTAAGTACTTATTTCAAATTTACCATTTCTTCTTCAAATATTAGCAAATATTAGTATTGATTACTTAGATAATACTTTATACAAGGATATGGCTAATAGTATTGCTTCAAGGGTTTTCAGAAAAAAACAGTTTTTCTAACAGTTACTTAAATTATGCAAGTAATCACCCCTATTTTACTAAGAGAAACATTTACAAAAGATAATTGGTCCAGACAGTGAGAATGTGTTCAAATTTAATGAACTTTGGGATGGAATTAGTAAACATTTCCCATATGTTTCTTGAGTGGGGATACTCACAAGAATTTTTAAATAGGGTAACAGAAGATGTCTTGGATAGTTGTGGTTCAAGGTATAAACCATTATTAGGGGATGAAAGTTATGTGTTTCAGACAATTAATGAACATGAGCAGCAGGATTTCAACAATAGTATGGTTGTCCCATATGGTTCTAGTTCTAAATAAATTAAAAACATTGTTTCCAAAAATAAGATTATTTTCAAAGATAACCCTGAGTTCTTAGACATTTTAGGAAATGAGCCTTATTTTGTATTCAAGTCAGGTAGAAATTTAAAGTTTTATTTTGAACACATCAGGATTCTATACATACTTTAGATAAAGGAACATTCTGTTGTAGATCATGTAAACAATGTCCTTATATTTTACAAAGTTCAACAATATCCCTAGAAAATATTCCTTTTAGAATTAATTTGTAAAAGGGAAATAGTGGTTATTTATATTACTGTCTGTAATAAATGTGGATTTTTTATGTGGGAAGACAAAAAGACAATTAAGGAAAACAATATACGAACACCTGTATGCGATTTTGAAAAGGAGTCCTAATAATTCATTGTTTAAGCACACTTTGATTTGTGCAAATTTTATAAAGTTTAATTTTGGTGTATTGGATATTGTTCCAATGAATCCCTTGGGACTATTGTGGGAATTAGATACTGAAAGACAGGAATTAAAGTGGCATTTAAAACTGAATTGCATGGTGCCCCCGTACTTCCTGTTCTCAAGGTGAGGGCTCAAAAGTTGTAATAGGTTTGTATACTGTTTTCAGTTTATTTATTGTGTGTTTTGATATGTTTTTAGCAGTTTTTGATAAATAGTTGGATTTTAGATGTTTTATTACAACAAAACTTAGAGAAGTATGTCAAGTAAAGTGTTTTTAAATGTGTTGATATTGTTGAGGCACAATTCCTTCTAAGTTCATGACGTCATTGGGTAGTTGTGAATTTAAGGGTGTTAATTTTGATGTTTTTTTTTAGTTCTGAAGAAGTTCCAATTTTGTTTGGGATGAAAGCACTTAACTACAACTTTTTAATAAAGCCCTTGTGATTTCCTACTTTCAAACTAATTGGTTTACTACATCAGGAATTTTTTTAGAGTGACATACTGTTTTTACCTGGTGTCTTAAATTTTTTGTTGCATATCAGTAATAACAAAGAAAAATATCACCAGGAATCTACAAAGCAAAAAGATACTTTGGATTGCATAACACATTAAAAGTCCTTAGTGCCAATAGGGGTTGATATATAGGTTCATAGATTCATAGATGTGTACTAGGCTAATGGCCCTACAGCCATTACAAGCCTATCCCATAGGATTACCCTGGCATCATGCCACCCGACCATAGTTCCCCGTGCCTCTGTCAAGTAGAGCCATTGGAGTTATCCCTGGGGTGAATTTTCTATTTCCCATCCACTCATCAAGATTTCTCTTGAAGAAAGCCAATGAGGTGCTCTGTTTGACAGGTATGAGAAGTCTATTCCATAGCATGGGCAGTCTCTGGGTTATGAACCTGTCCCTTCAGCTTGTTCTGTTGATTGTGGTAAAGAGGTTGAGGTCTTTAGAGCATGTGGTATGGAGGGACTGGGATTTCTTTAGACGTATCATTTCTAACAGAGATGGGTCAGACATGGCTTTGTAAGTCAAGCAGAGATCGCCTCTAAGTTGGCGATATGAGACAGAGAATAGTTGGAGTTTTTTGAGTCTGTCCATATAGGACAAGTGTTTAAGGCCTAGGATCCTCTTCGTGCTGTACATTTGTGGCCTCTTCAGTTGTTGCAGGTGTCTAGTGAGGTACATGCCAAATGGGGCATTGTACTTGATGATTGGTCTAATGAGGGAAGAGTAGAGGGAGACAATGACCTCTTTCTTCCTGGATGCAAAACCCTTAGTGATGAGATGTGCCATATAGAAGGACTTTCTGACCACAGTGGCAATGTGGTGGTCAAAAGAGAGGTTGCTGTTAACCTGTGTTCCCAGATCTCTTATAATGCCTTCTGTGTTCAGTGGACTACCATCGATGTGGTAATTCATTGGAAACAGGTTTTTCCCAAAGGGGTTGGGGTTGATGACACATTTCTTTGCATTGAGCTTAAGGCGATGGTTCTAACACCAGTCATTTGTCTCAGTGAGATCTTTCTGTAGGATGTCTACATCACTTGGGGAGTTAATAATAGCTCCCAACTTGCAATCATCTGTGAAATTTGTCAGCCAGAGTCCCTTCACGTTGGCCTGGACTTCAGAGAAGTAGATACCAAACAGGGAAGGACCCAGGACCGAACCCTGTGGGATTCTACTCGTGACTGATTGTCAGTCTGACTTGGAGTCAGCTACTTTCACACTGTGGGTTCTATTTGTGAGCCAGTTTGCAACCCATCTAGTGATATAGGGGTTGATGCCTAGCTTAGTGAGTTTTTCTCTGATTCCTGAGTGGGGAATGGTATCAAAGCCTTTGGCCAGATCAAGGTAGGCTGTATGAACCACCTTGCCTTCATCCACAGCTCTGATGACTGACTCAAAGAAATCAACCAGGTTAAGCAGACATGATCTACCCTTCACAAAACCAAACTGTGTGGGATCCAAAGTTTGGAGATTCCCTATATACTTGTTTATTAGGTCCATGATAATGCATTCCATAGCTTTGCAAATCAGACTTGTCAGGCTAATGGGGTGATAGTTCCCAGGGTCTGTAGCCGCCCCTCCTTTGTGGAGAGGGATGACTGTAGCAGTGCACCATTCGGTAGGGACAAAGCCTGAGGTGAGGTTGTGATTGAACAGGGCACACAAGTGAGGTGCCAATTCACTCTGTAATTCATGTAGAACACAGCCAGGGATATTGACAGTCCCCATAGAAGCTATATTCTTGGCCTTGGACAGTGCTGTTTTAACCCTGTTCAGCAGTAATACTGGGTGCCTGGCAATCTACTGGTATTGTGATTGGTCCTTTGGTGGGGGAGAGAGTGGCAAAGTTGGCACTGAATCTGTCGGTTAGTATATTGGCAATATCTGTTGTCTCGGTATAGGAGGTACCATTGTGCAGTAGCTCAGAAAAAATCTAGGTATTGCTGTGGAGATTACTTTCATAACTATAGGAGGCCTTGTGGTTGTCTTTACTATCTGCTGCAATTCTGTTTTCATAGCTAGCTTTAGAGGATTTGATGAGGGATCCTAACTTTTTGTTGAGGCTGATAAGGGAGTTTTTCCAGTCTTAGGACTTCACCTTATTCTGCATCAGTTTCCTCCTTCTGTTGTAGAGTTTGTTTATGACAGGAGACCACCAGATTGACTTCCTTTTTTGGAGGAGATATGCCAATCAGGTGAGATCATAAGCAAAAGACTCTGTAGAGTGTGCATATACCAGCTCCAGTACATTACTGGACAAGGTGTGGCTATCTGTAACTACTCACAATGGTGAAAGCACGGAGTGATGCAGGATGAACAGGCCATCATGACAGCCCAGGCATAAATATCAAATGTACTGACAATCTAGCCAGCACTGTTGGGGCAGAAGTTTAAAACTCTTACTACATCACATATAACCCTGATTTGATTAGTGGCCTGGCCACTAAAGGATTTGGCAAGGGATGATGTGTAAATAAAGAATCAATGTCTGTTTCTATATCTGATGAAAGAGTATGAGGCACATGCCCATGGTATATTTCCTGTTGTAGACTTTCTGATGAATATTCTACACCCTATGGAAGCATTTGCTTCAAGGTAGACAGGGTGAACTAGGGGTTCTATCACTTTCAAAAGTGAGTGACACATACTCAGTGATGTCCACTGCCTGCTAAGCCCCATTATCTAACACTGGGATGTACTATGGGTGTGGGACATAAAATCCAAAACTTGTTAAGCAGAGAATTGATGATATCACCCCCAATGTGGCTTGCCCCTTGCTCCTAGTTTAAAAAAAAATAGACTGTAGCGCTTTTGGCTCCTGGCTGATCAGATAATGTACTGAAACAATTGAAAAGGTTGAGAGGAGAGTATGACGGTCACAGAGGGTGGTTAAAAGAAATTGTCAGTCTTATAGCTATGCTTGTAACAAAGAATGTAAATACATAGAATTAAAGAAAATAAAAGAAAAAAAATAAAGAGGAATGAAAAGTTTTAATTAGATAATAAATAATTTATACCAATAACTCTGAAAGAAATCAAAGGCAAGCCATCTTGATATAAAAACTTGAAATTAAAACACATATATGTGCAAAATAGGGTTTATAGAATAGATGGGTCTTCAGGGACCTACTGCAACTATCCAAATGCAATTAGGCTATACTATGCAAGGAATGAAACTCCAAATAGGGAAAAAATATAACAGCTATGACCCAAATGTTCATTTTCAACATGGGAATCACAGTCATCCTCTTTCTTACAAGCCAAGGTGTCAAGTAATTTAGCAGGGGGGCAAACAATTCCTTGAATCAGGAAGGACCTAGGCAGGTAAGGAATAACATCTTTGAAACTGTCCACAAAGCAACCAGCAACCACTGCAGATTGTTGAACATAAGCATAATCTGGGAATAATGACTTTCCCAAGTGAAAAGATGGGTTGCCACATTCTTCACTGTCTGCAGTTACATTAAGTCACAGGTACGTATAATGGGCATTCCAGTAGTCCGACCATAATGAGATCACTGCATGTCAAGTCTTGCAAGATCCTCTGATCTTTGATTGTAGTAGGTATTTCTTTTTCTGTTGATATTCCTTGAGTGGTTTGTCAGCAATCAGGTGGTCCTTGAGTGATCATCATTAAGGATGATCTGTGAGATTAATTCACAAAATCTAGTCAATAAAATACAAAATGTAAAAGGAGAGGAGATGACATGTAGAGACCCTTAACACAGCAAGGATGGTCATCAGCTCAGTTTTTCCTAGGACTCGCCCTTAATCATTTAGTCTTCATTCAGATAAAGATAGCATCCAGAGTTTCTTCTGGAAATTCAAGCGCCATTATATGATCCTAAGGGAAGGAGAGGCAAAATCAAGTGCAATCTGTGTAACAGTGCTTCTCCATCAAATGTCATCTCCAAGTCAAATTATAAATCCTTTGAACAGCAAGGACTAAAGATGGAATCTTACAGGTTCCTGGAATCAGTGAGGTAACTGTTAGAAATATTAGTTCCCTACAACATCTTCAGCACGCATCCTTGAGACAATTGAGAGACGCCATCCAAGGACTGTGAGTACTAAACCATAGTAAGAACTCAGACTCATAGGCAAGATCTTGTGGTTTAGTTTGTCGCATGTTGACAAGACATCCAGGCAGAACAGTAGTAGAAACAACAATGATTTCTCAACACCAGGCAGATACGAAATACTCTTGGAAGGGCAGTCTTGGTAATGGGCCATATCCTGAAGCCAGAAAAGGAGTTAAGATGCCATGCACTTTTCAGTACAGTTCAGCTGTACCATAACCACCATATCAGTAACCTTATTTGATTAGGTTATTGTTGTAGTAGTCCAAATGTATCCCATTTACAGTGTGCGCACAGACACAACAGCTAAAGATATCCAAGACTTACTACAAAATCACAATATAAATATAATTTTTACAGACACAAAAAGGAACATTGTGAAATGAAGGAACTGGTACATATACACAATTGCTATTCACTGAAATTTATTTTTGGTACATCAATAAAAATATGTGATCTTAGCAAAAACACCAGCTATGTGGTACATATATTATACTGAAAACAAATCCAAACTCTTGAGTGTTATATAAAAAATATCAAATGCAAAAAGAGATGCAGAAAACTTAGTGATACCCATGCTAAATGCCAGCTAAATGGAAATATGCAAAACAGCATATCAACATCATAACCATTTATTTATTTAGTAATTATTTATTTATTTATATTTGTTTATGGGGTAGTGCACTGATCTCAGTGGGCCATTTGCAGGCACACCCTGGGTGAATAGGATCACATAAGAAATGAACAAAACATTTACAGACACAAGGATATGCTAAAATACACACACACACACACACACATACAGATGCAAGGATATGATACAACATTTAGTTCAAGAAGCTGTTTATAATGTCAAAACATGGATGGAAAAATGGAATTATGTTTAAAGCTTTATGGATAAGATGTATGTAGCCATAATAACTGAGATGGCTTATGCTACAGGGATAGCAGCATATTATCACATAGAGAAGTATTAAGACATTACAAGATACAAGTGAGAATAGTTGCAGGCAAAGGTACCATGCGGAGAAGGTATAGAAAAGGTGAGAAAAGTGCACTTTTTTTAAACTACAACTTTCTATGTATAAAATACAAATACTAAACAGGTAATATGCAGTCAGTATCAAAGCAAATACTATTCTTTAAAATTTCAAATAATGTTAGAGTAAATATGAGACTTATGATTATGGGAGACCGGGTGAAGTTGCATCTGTGTTCAGCTCTTTGCCCCCACTTCCTGTTGTCCTGGTTGAATGGTATTGGTTAAGTTTCAATATACAAATATAAGTGCGACTTAATACTGCTACTATTTCATTCATACCAGGAACACCAAATAATAGATGTTGAAAGAGTTTGTCAAGATGTGGAGCTGACTGCCTCATCATTGCCCTCCCAACATTTCTTTGAAACCTGTGGTGAACTTAAGCTGAACAGACAAATCCAAAAAAGGCCAGCTTTGCAACACTGACAGGGCAATTGCATGCTGCCTTATACCAAGTTTTGTTTTTTTATATTAACTGTGGCAGGTGACATTTAGCACATATGACTGATGAAAGGCACAGCTATAATCTAAGAATTATACTAGCATGAGCTCTGCTTCTTGATTTTACCTCAAAACCTGACTTGCATGGAAATAAAACATTGTCTTTCAAAACAGCATTTATTCATTGCTCACAATAACATTGAAACAAGTGTCACTAATATTCATCAGGCATTACTGGGTGATATCCAAGCCATGTCATGTTAGTTACCATACATGGCAGTAGAGTGGAATACCTGTGCGGCACACAAAGTGATCATACTAGTCACCAGTAATTGTATTGAAAGGTAAACAGATGGGAAACTGACACAAACACTGTGTTTTCTGAGCAGCAACATGAGCTCTGTAGTTATCTCTGTTAGATCAAGTTTGTAAAATTGCATATTCTAAAAGAAATGCAGGCTGTACAGAAAAAAGCAGATTACTGAAGACAATGCTTTTGTACTTGTTATCTTAGCAGTT
Organism: Protopterus annectens; assembly: GCF_019279795.1. Classification (NCBI taxonomy): domain Eukaryota; kingdom Metazoa; phylum Chordata; order Ceratodontiformes; family Protopteridae; genus Protopterus; species Protopterus annectens. The sequence goes on along the minus strand of NC_056729.1, from coordinate 737,646,403 downwards.
CCATATTCTTCTGTCTTCTTATAAATAAAAGATGGAAAGTGAGTTATGGCTTAGTTAGAGGCAGAATGTATCTTTGTTTCCTGGGTGTTTCCTTTGGTGTGCTTCTATGTATATGTGAATGTGTATGGGTGTATTTGTGTGTGTGTGTTTTACAGTGAATATTTGTTTGTTTCTTTTTTTTTTTGTGGTGATATATTGACCTCGACGGATGTTCGACATTTGTGTACTGAACAGATAGTAAGTAGGGAAGAAAAAAATAAAATGAGGAATGCATATTTCACTGGCAATTCTCAGATAAGAAATACGCAGGCCCAATTACCTCAGAAAGAATATAGAATTGGTGGAGTGGAAGAAAAAAGATGGCAGCATCTCAAAACAGCATATTTGAGGACTGTAGATTGGATATGCAGTTGAGGCAGGTATGGAAATAAGGTGAATAAGGAAGGCTGGTGGTGGTTGTCAACAGAAAGAAGGAGTGCATGAACCTCCTAATACTTGACCAGACCCAGTTCGGCTTTGTTAAGGGCAGGTCATGCCTACTAAACCTGATTGACTTCTTCGAAACAGTCACCGAGGCCATAGACAAGGGAAAAGTGGTTTACACAGCCTAACATGACCTCGCCAAGGCTTTCGACACCATTCCCCACTTGGGTATTACAGAAAACTCACCAGCCTGAACATAAACCCCTATGTCATGAGATGGGTTGCCAACTGGCTTACAGACAGAACTCACACGGTAAGAATAGCAGGCTCCAGGTCCTACTCTAAACCAGTCACAAGTGGTGTCCCACAAGGCTTGGTCCTGGGACCTCTACTGTTCGGCATAACTTCTCAGAAGTACAGGCAAACACAGGAGGACTATGGCTAACCAAGTTCGCCAATGACTGCAAACTGGGAGCCATAATTGACTCTCCTGCTGACATGGACATCCTCCAAAAGGGCCTTACTGAGATGGACACCTGGTGTCAAAGTCATGGCCTCAAGCTAAATGCCAAAAAATGCATAGTCATCCCATTTGGGAAAAACAAAACACCCACGAATTACCACATAGGTGGCAGCCCCCTTAATACAGAAGAGATAATAAGAGATCTGGGAACCCAGGTAGACAGTAATCTCTCCTTTGACAATCATATTGCCAAAGTAGTTAGGAAATCCTTCTATGTGGCCCATCTAATTACTAAAGGGTTCGCATCTAGAAATAAAGAGGTTATAGTGCCCCTCTACTCATCACTCATTAGACCCATCATAGAGTACAATGCCCCATTTGGGATGTACCTCACAAGACACTTCCAACAGCTGGAAAGACCACAAAAGTACCTCACCAAGAGGATTACTGGCCTCAAACATATGTCCTATGCAGCCTGACTGAAAAAACTCCATCTGTACTCAGTGGCATATCGCTTACTCATAGGTGATCGCTGCCTGACTTACAAAGCCATGTCCAACTCAGAATTGATGGACATGCTTCACCTAAAGAAATCCAAGTCACTGCGAGCCACGTGCTCTAGTGAGCTAAACCTCACCACAACAATAAATAGAACATGCTGGAGGGATAGATTCCTATCACAGAGACTCCACATGCTTTGGAACAAAATTCCAAATTACATCAGGCAGAGCCCCTCACTAACACTCTTCAAGAGAAACCTTGATGAGTGGATGAGTAACAGAAATTACACCCTTGGGATCACTTCATTGGCTCTGCTTGACAGAGGATCAGTTAATTAATAAATGGGGCGGCGAAAGCCGACACACTCTGGCTAGGCTTAAAAATGCCCTCGGGCAGATAGCCTAGTATCTACCTATGGAACTATGAACCTATGAATAGAAAAGATGGACCAGGCTAACAGGGATACTTGACAACTACTAAAGAGGCTAAGCGTGCATTCACAGTAGCAGACAACAAAGCATCAGAGACACTCCAACAGTTTTTGTTAAGTGACTCCGCAGCTGGCGCAAAGAAACTGGATCAGATTGCAAGGCAAAGACAGAAAGGTAAAGATCATGGTCATCAGGCACCCTTCATAAGGGATGCCAGCAGTAACCTGCATGCCAGTCCACAAGGCATTAAAGGCACTTGAAAAGCATGCTTCCAGCAGCTTCTGAGTTAAGAAAACCCCACATTAGCTCTACTACCCCAGTCACAGCCTATGAAGAAAGAAGAAGAAAAGGCCACCCTAGGAGATGTAAGAACAGCATTAAGGGAAATTAACTTAGAGAAAGCAGCAAGCTAAAATGAGGTTATGGTGGATATGATCAAGATGTTGTATAGGATCATAGATTAGTACTAGGCTAACTGCCATTGTGGGGTATTTTAAGCCTAGCCAACTACCCCATATAAGACTCAAATGCTGCACCTTGTGTGTATAAGGTAAACACCTTAATCATTACACCAACCTCAAGGCTCCTAAAGGTACTCATGGCAGTCTGGTGAGAGAGTTATATGACAGATGGCTGAAGAATAATCGGTGTAGAAGAACAAAGGGGGCATCACAACTGCTCCTAATTGTAGAGGTAACAAACTCATGTCACACTGAATGAAAGGGCTGGAAAAGGTGACTGATAAACAATTACACAGAATAGTAGAAAGCAAGATGGGAGATGAACAGTTTGGACTGAGATCAGGATGCAGCATAACTGATCCAATGCTTTCAATGAGACAGATACCTTTTGAAATAGCTAGAGATGAGTAAAGAGTCCAACTGGGCATTCCTAAACTCAGAGAAAGGATATGACAAGGTCCCAAGAAAGCTGATTCAAGCAGTCCTGTGGTGGTTCAAAGCCCTGAAAACTTTGGCAGAATCAGTGCAAGCTATGTAGAAGGACCCACTGATACAAGAATTAACAGTATTCTGACATGCATAGGGGTTCAGCTCTGAGTCTACTGTTGTTCTTACCAGTGATGGACTACATTAGCAAACAGGTCAGAGGAGACAGATCAGCAAACTTGCTATATGCAAATGACATGGCGTTATAAGCAATTTCAGCGAATGATAGGGGTATGGAATGCAAAACTGAAGATACACGGGATGGACCTGAGTCCAGACAAGACAGTAATCATGGCAGCAAATGGTGGATCTGAAGAAGCTGAAAATTGAGATAGAAGGGAAAATGGTGGAACAGGTTAACTCCTTCAACTATCTGAGATGGATGATTGAGGAGAAGTTAAGTCTAAATGAGAAAGTCAGAGTTAGAATCAGAGAGGCTGCAGCCAACTGGCACAGAATACCAAAGGTAATGTGTGACAGAAGAACACCAAAAAAGCTGAAAAGTAAAGTATACAAAACAATGGTGTGACCAGTACTACTGTATGGTACAGAAATCTGGACAGTGAAGGCAGAGCAGTTGCTGAAGCTAGAGGTGATGGAGACGAAATGTCTGAGATGGGTGGTGGAATTCAGACTCAAGACATATGATGAAATGAGGACATCAGAGTTGAAGTCAAAGTAGCTCCAGTTGCAGAGAAGGGGAACCGATTACTGTGGTTCAGGCACATCTGCAGAGAAAACAAACAAACAAAAAAAACAGAAGACAATGTGGTGGAGAAGATTTGGGAATGACAGAACGAAATCAAAAGGAAACAAGAGAAGGATGGATTTCATGAGAGGAAATCTATGACAGTCAGGCTTGACTGTCGAAGAAGGTAGGAGAGTGACACAGATACAAGAGAGAGAGGGAACAGTTGATGTGACACCACAACCATATAGAAAATGGGAAAAAAAGGGTTGATGATGAATGAATGATGATGTCACTTACACAAGTACAGAGCAAATGGAAAATAATCATCATCAGCCCCATTTTTCCCATTTTCTTCTGCATGGGGTCGGGGTATCTTGTTAACTGTTGCCATCTCTCTCGATTCAGTGCCACATTCCTGCCCTCCTCAACATTCATGCCTGACTGTTGTAGATCTTCTTTCACACAAATCATCCACCTCTTTGGTGGATGTCCTTGGTTCCTCTTACCTTCTACCTGTCTGCTCTTATGTCCTCATTTCTTCGTCTGTCCCACAGTGTGCATCCTATCAGGCACTTAATTTCCATCACCTCTGGATTCTTCAACTGTTCTTCCTTCACTACCCAGGTTTCTGTAGTATACAGTAGTACTGGTTACACCACTGTCTCGTACACCTTACGTTTCAGCGTCTTTGGCATTCTTCTGTCATAGACTACACCTGATACTCTATGCCAGTTGGCTGCAGCCCCTCTGATTCAAGCTTTGACCTATTCATTCAGACTTCCCTTCTCCTCAACCACCCCTCCCAGATACTTGAAGCTATTTATCTGTTCCACTATCTTCCCTTATATCTCTATTTTCAGCTTAGGTTCATAGGTTAGTACTAGGCTAACTGCCCTTGCAAGCCATTGTAAGCCTAGCCAATTATCCCTTGTGAGACTCAAACCTGCACCTTGTGTTTATAAGGCAAACACCTTAACCATTAGGCCATCCTTCCAATCCCTTCTTCTGATTTCCCTAATTAGCTCTCATTACCACCGTCTTCTGTGAGCATAGTTTCATCCCATGTGCCTTCAGTTTTGCATTCCATTCTCCTATCCTTTGCTGACATTCTAGCCTCAGAGTCTGCCTGTAATGCCACATCATCTGCATAAAGCGACTTTGTTGATCAGTCCCCTTCGACCTGTTTGCTAATGTAGTCCATCACCAGTATGAACAGCAGTGTGTTCAGAGCTGAACCCTGGTGTACACCCACTCCACTGAGATCCCCTCTGTGTGGCTGAACACTGTTTGCACCAAGTCTAGGAATGCCCATCTCTCCTGATCCCTAGCTTCTTCTCAAGTATCTGTCTCACTGTAAACATCGGGTCAATTGTGCTGCATCTTGATCTGAATCTGAACTGCTCATCTCCCATCTTACATTTGACTGCTATGCATATCTGTTTATCAGTCACTCTCTCCAGAACTTTCATGCAATATGATGCTATCTGAATGCACCCTTTTTCTCACCATCACCACAGGATGAGATTATGAATACTGCGATTATGAATACTGCCCTATTATTACACTGGAGTCTGATTGCCATGAGTCTGTCATTAATTCTGATGATATCCCTCAGTCTTCTGAAACCTCTCTCTCACTACAATTTTTACACCATCCCCTCCTGAGTAGTAGATTCTGGATCTCAAGCCAACGCCCATCCATCTTGTCTCTTGGAGACATAGGATGTCCAGCCTCAGTGAACCTACAGTTCTCAGTTCATGTTTGGCAGGTTGATTTTACATCCAGTTTTCTGTCCCAGGGGGCAACTAGACACCAGCCGGCCAATAGCTTATTGACCTGGCACATATACCCCCTCCTCACACCACTATTAGCAAGGGTGCCTGGTGTAGGTCAGATTAGGCCAGATCCTCAACCCACTTATTACTAGTAACTACACATGCCTATTTTTTGGCAACATTAGTCAACATGACTGAATCACCTAGAAATCACCTAAAGTCATCCATCGAGTGCGGATACTGTGCACCACAGTAGATGCCCAAAGCAGTTGGTCTGTACAACTCTTCCCCCTATAGTGCACCATGTAGAGTCTGTGCTGCTGCCCACAACTCCATTCATTGGTGAGTTTGAGATGGAAACACTAGACATGGGAGACACAGGGAGAATGTGCAAACTCCAAACAGGCACTGGTTGGAGGCCAGGATCAAACCTTGCACCTTGGGCATGGGAGGTGAAGACCTTAACTATTATACAACTGGTGTCTAGTCTGGTCTCTAATGGAAAATATTAATGGTTATAGAACAAAAATACTGTTACAGAAATCAACAGAAAGTCAGACATTCAAATGATTGTGCATTTAGTACCTAGTAAAGAGGTTTGGAAGGTATATACCAAACAGACAGTATATATATACACACACATATATATATATATATATATATATATATATATATATATATATATATATATATATATATATATATATATATGGGTCCATGTTACATGGACAAAAAGCCACATAAACAAAGACCAGTTTGCCGAGATGAGACCGCTGACGACGGAAATGCCTGACAAAGGTAAGCCCACAAATAGCACAGAACCTATTTCTGTCTCTGTAAAACACCAAAACACAATTACAAATACCTGTATAGCTGGGGGACAAGCCCCCTGCACCCCCCACCCCCCTATTTAAATATTCTAACTCTGAGATCACACCACATTGTGGGAATAGGAATGCATCCCATTCCGCACTACCCACCATAGTCGGCCATTTCCATTGTCGGCAAGCTCGTCGCAGTGAACTGGTCTTCGTTTATGTGGCTTTTCATCCATGTAACATGGACGTATATATATATATATATATATATATATATATATATATGTGTGTATATATATATATATATATATATATATATATATATATATATATATATATATATATATATATACACATATATAAAAGCAAAGAAGTAGATAAGGAATAAATAATTCATTGACACAAGCACTGAGCAAATTAAAAAAAAAGTATTAAATTGCCAGACAGCAAATGCACTGCTACAGAAAGCAACAATAACCGATGCATTCAGATGAGGGAGAGTGCATTATGATACATATCAGTACGAAAAGAAACATAATAGTAAACACCTGATGAAAATTTGGAAACCCTGTTTTCTTTTCAGCAAGACTTCTACAGAATTTGTTTATTCATTAACTGTTATCTATTTACTGGAGTATGCACTGATCAATACTGATAGATTTCAGGCTCAGCCAAGGTTAAATACAAAACATTTGACAAATGAAAAGGCAGAAATGTGAGCAATAACAGAGTAGTAAAGATTAGTTGCATAGAAAAACTATATATGTTCATTATAGTGAACAGGCTGAATACAACGTACAATGTTTACATTAGTTCTTAAGTGGGTGAGCCTTCAGTAATTCTGTGAAAGGAGATGTAGAAAGAGCAAGAACACTGCATTGAGGGGCCCAGACAGTATCCCAGGATGCCTTCTAAATAGCATGAAAAATGACCTTGCAGGCCTTCTGGAATTGCTATTCAGCTGTAGCCTCCAAACAAGCTTTATGGCTCATGAGTGGAGAGTCATCCCTCTGCACAAAGGTCGGCATACTACAGACCCTGGAAACTACATCGCATAAGTCTCCCCTTATATGGAAAGCCATGGAAAGAATTATCATGGAAATGACCAGTAATGACTTAGGAAACATCCAAACACTGGATCCAACCCAATTTGGTTTTATCAAATACAGATCATGCCTGTTCAGCCTGTTGGACTTCTTTGAGAAGGTCACCAAAGCAATGATGAGGGCAGACTGGTTCACACTGTCTATCTTGACCTGGGCAGGACATCTGACACAATTTCCCCTCTCAGGCATTGTTGATAAACTTAAGGGGTTGAGCATAAAGCTTTATGTCACCAGGTGGACAGTCAGCTTACTCACAGAGAGAACCCAGGAAATTAGCATTTTGGAGTCCACCTCTACTTAGGGAAGGACTCATTTTTGGCATTTATTTCTCTGAAATCAAGACCAAGGACAGTACAGCAATTATTTTATCCATCACTAATACTAATCTTTTTCAGGAAGGGCTGACACAGACAAATAACTTGTGTCAGAGCCATGGACTAAAACTAAATGCCAAGAAATGCATAACAGTATCCTTCAGGAAGTCATCCACCTCTGTTAAATATCATATTGACAGCACAACACTAAGAGTTGACCCAGTAGTCGGGGACTTGAGAACACACACAGCCAATAATCTAACCTTTGACTATCACATGTCTACAGTAGTGCAGAAATCATTCTATATCGTGCAACTTATAATCAGATGCCAGAATCCGACACATAACACATGCACTCAGGTCACTCCATAACAAGTACAACTATGACTCTGTCACTGTCCATGTGTGTGTGAATGACCTGAGATACACCTCCATGGACTACATGAAAAGAGACATGGAGGAGTTCTCGGATTATGTGGCCCAGGCAGGTATGTCCCTAGTCCTGAGCAGCATCCTACCATCACCTAGAATGATACCACGGTACAAGCAGAAAATGATTGACTTCAACAATTGGCTACGTTTCTGGTGTCATTCTAAGGGGATCCGTATCTGTCTGCTTGGGATGACATGATTGATAGACCCTGATGCTTTGCTAGAGATGGCCTGCATCTGTCACCCCTGGGTTTCTAGATACTGGCTAAGGCTCTTGCCACCCCTATAATGCCTTTTTTAGGCCATTTTCCAAAGACTAAATTACCACCGTAACAGCTATAAATAAATGCAATCTGAGGGTCATGCTGCTCAATGCTAGAAGTCTAAATCACAAGGAGAACTTGCTCAAAGCACTCCTCAAAATGGAGAACATCAACATTTGTGCTGTAATGGAGACCTGGTTTAAAGCAGCAGAAAGCACCCCTGCACTACCAGGCTATAACTCATTCCATACCTTTCGGCCCCAGAACATGGACCAAAGCTCCAAAGACAGTGGTGTCTCTATATTCATAAAGGATATGCACACCTCCAGACTAGTAGCCCAGCATAATGCATCTGAGATACTTCAGGTACAACTAATATTGGGTAAGATAGCGATTCAGGTCATAGCCTGCTATAGGTCCCTAACCATGTCCCAAGACTCTCACTCCATGTTCCTAGGCACCCTGGAAATTATTATGGTCCAACACAACACTCTCATGCTAGGTGACTTCAACTACCCCTCCATCAACTGGAAAAACTACTCATGCACCAATACACTGGCCCAACGCTTCCTGAAGTTCATCATTTCAAATGCCCTGGACCAGCTCATTCTTATCCTCACTAGAGGAAGCAACATCCTTGACCTGGTTATTACTAACATGGGCAATGGTTGCCCTACACCAACAGTCAATTCCTCCCTAGTTAGATCCGACCACAAACTAATTACCATGAAAATCCACATCTCACCCACAACCCCCCACAAAGGTAACCACCATGAAAAACTTCTCCAAAACTGACTTTGGGCTCCTACAAACAGAGGTGGTAACTTCACAGCACCCATGTCAATGGAAATTAGATGCATGACTGCTGAATCATACACCAATGCACTGTACCAACACATAACACAAATGTATGGAACTAGCCATACCCAACAGGACCAAGATGCTTTTCTCCAAAAAAGGAAGCCAATCTGGTGGTCCTCTGCCATTAATAAACTCTACAACAGAAGAAAGAACCTGTTGCATTAAAAGGTGAAATCCAAAGACTGGAAAAAACCCCTTATTATCCTCAACAAAAAGTTGAAATCTCTCATCAAAACATCTAAAGCCAGCTACGAAGGCAGAATTGCAGCAGACACTAAAAACAACCACAAAGCTTTCTATAGTTATATCAAGAATCTCCACGGCAATACCCATGTTAGCTCTGAGTTACTGTGCAATGGTACCTCCTATAATGAGCCAACAGATATTGCCAACATACTGGCCAACAGATTCAGTGCCAACTTTACCCCCCCCCCCCAAAGGACCAATCACAATACCGGAGGAATGCCAGGCACCCAGCATTACTGCAGCGGAGGTTAAAGCTGCATTGTCCAAGGCCAAGAATACAGCTTCCATGAGACCCAACAGTATCCCTGGATGTGTTCTACATGAACTACAAAGTCAACTGGCACCACATCTGTGTGCTCTGTTCAATTACAGCCTCATCTCAAGCTTTGTCCCTACCGAAAGGCACACTGCTACAGTCATCCCTCTCCATAAAGGAAAGTGACTACAGACCCTGGGAATTATTGCCCCATTAGCCTGATGCTTCTGATATGTAAGGCTATGGAGTGCATCATAATGGACCTAATTAACAAGGATATAGGCAATTTCCAAACTCTAGATCCCACGCAATTTGGTTTTGTGAAAGGTAGATCATGTCTACTCAACCTGGTTGACTTCTTTGAGTCAGTCACCAGAGCTGTGGATGAGGGCAAGGCAGTTCATACAGCCTACCTCGATCTGGCCAAGACTTTTGATACCATCCCCCACTCAGGCATTATTAATAAACTCACCAAACTAGGCATCAATCCCTATATCACTAAGTGGGTTGCAAATTGGCTCACAGATAGAACCCACAGTGTGAAAGTAATGGACTCCAAGTCAGACTGCTGACCAGTCACAAGTGGAGTCCCACAGGGATCAGTCCTGGGTCCTCTTCTGTTTGGCATCTACTTCTCAGAAGTCCAGGCCAACATGGAGGGACTCTGGCTGACGAAGTTCACAGATGACTGCAAGCTGAGAGACCTTATTAACTCCCCTTGTGATGTAGACAATCCCATAGAAAGGCCTCACTGAGACCAATGACTGGTGTCGAAGCCATAGGTTCATAGGTTCATAGGTTCATAGGTTCATACTAGGCTATCTGCCCTAGGGCATTTATAAGCCTAGCCAGAATGTGTTTGGCTTTCGCCACCCATTTTATATTTATTTTGCTATGCCCTTTTTCGAGGTTAGTATACTGTGCCTCTGTCTAACAGTGACACAGAAGTGATACCCGGGGTAAACCTACGATCTCCCATCCACTCATCAAGATTCCTCTTGAAGAGAGTCAATGAGGGACTCTGCCTAACCTAGACTGGGATTTTATTCCAGAGTGAAGGGAGCCTCTGGGTTATGAATCTGTCCCTCCAGCATGTCCTATTTATTTCAGTGCTGAGGTTCAAGTCTCTTGAGCGTGTAGTTCGATGGGATTTGGATTTTTTGAGTTGCAGCATGTCCATTAATTCTGGGTTGGACATGGCTTTATACGTCAGGCACAGATCGCCTCTGAACAGGTGGTATGCCACTGAGTAGAGCTGGAGTTTCTTTAACCGGGCAGCATATGGCATCTGTTTGAGCCCTTTGATCCTCTTGGTGAGGTACTTTTGGGGTCTTTCCAGTTGCTGCAGGTGTCTGGTAAGGTACATCCCAAAAGGGGCATTGTACTCTATTATGGGCCTGATGAGGGATGAGTAAAGAGGCACGATGACCTCCCCTGATCTAGATTTGAATCCCTTCATGATTAGGTGGGCTATATAAAATGTTTTTCTAACCACTTTGGCCACGTGGTTGTCAAATGAGAGATTGCTATCAACTTGGGTCCCCAGGTCCCTAATTACTTCTTCTGTACTTAATGGATTACCACCTATGTGGTAATTTGTGGGCACTTTGTTTTTGCCAAAGGGATGACTATACACTTTTTGGCATTTAGCTTGAGGCCATGGCTCTGGCATCAGTTGTCTGTTTCTATGAGGCCCTTTTGGAGGATGCTTGTGTCGGCTGGAGAGTCGATTATGGTGCCCAGTTTGCAGTCATCTGCGAACTTGGTCAGCCACAGTCCTTCTGTGTTGGCCTCTACCTCCGAGAAATATATACCGAACAAGAGAGGTCCCAGGACTGAGCCTTGTGGGACACCACTTGTAACTGGTTTGGAGTCTGACATGGCTCCTGCAATTCTAACCATGTGGGTTCTGTCCTTGAGCCAGTTTGCAATCCATCTAGTGACATAGGGGTTTATATTTAAGCTGGTGAGCTTATCTATAATGCCCGAGTGGGGTATTGTATCGAAGGCTTTTGCGAGGTCCAGGTAGGCTGTGTGGACCACCTTCCCCTCGTCAATCGCCTTGGTGACTGTTTCAAAGAAATCAACCAGGTTTAAGAGACAGGATCTGCCCTTAACAAAGCCGAACTGGGTAGGATCCAGTGTCTGTAGGTCCCCAATATCTTTATTTATGAGGTCCATGATGATCCTTTCCATAGCTTTGCAGACCAAGCTAGTCAGGCTTATGGGGCGATAGTTTTCAGGATCCGTTGAGGCACCACCTTTATGGAGAGGGACCACTGTTGCTGTACGCCACTCTTTGGGCACATATCCTGTAGCAAGGCTGAGATTGAACAGTAGTTTTATGTTTGGGTTTAGCTCTTCTTGGAGTTCATGTAGGACACAGCCCAGGACACCGTCTGGTCCCATTGATGCTGTGTTTTTGCTTTGGAGAGGGCGGCTCTTACCTGAGCATCTGAGATGTCAGGGGGGCAGCACTCTGCTGGGATAGATATTTGCCCTTTTGGTGGGGGGGGGAGTTTGCGCTGAACCTGTCAACTAGGATGTTGGCAATGTCTGTGGGCTCAGTGTATTTTTTGTCATTTTGGACTAATTCTGAGCATATCTGGGAATTACCACCCAGGTTCCTAACATAACTAAAGAAAGCCTTGTGATTATCCTTAGTGTCCTGTGCAATTTTTCTCTCAAAGCTGGCCTTAGACAATTTTATGTGTGCCCGTAGTTTTTTGCTAATACTGATCAGTGATGCCTTCCCTTTTTGGGATTTTGCTCTATTATTTAGTAGCTTCCTCCTTCTATTGTATAGTTTGCTTATGGCTGGGGTCCACCAGACAGGACGTCTGCCTTTGGAGGATTGGGTCTTGGTTTTATTTGGGATCGCATGATCCATGCATTCCTGAAGGTGTTCATAGAATGCGTTTATATAGGATTCTGCGGTCTGGGCCATATTTTCGGGTTTTGTATCCAGGAAGAAAGAGGACATCATCTCTCTCTACTCCTCCCTCATTAGGCCAATCATAGAATATAATGCACCATTTTGCATGTACCTCATTAGACACATGCAACAGCTGGAACAGCTACAAAAGTACCTCACAAAGAGGATTCTAGGCCTTAAACGCATGTCCTACACAGACAGACTCAAAAAACTTCAGCTATTCTCTATCTCATATCGTCTACTAAGAGGCGATCTCTGCTTGACTTACAAAACCATGTCTGACCCAACTCTGTTAGAAATGCTACATCTAAAGAAATCCACATCCCTCCGCACTACACACTTGAGAGACGTCAACCTCATTACCACAATCAACAGAACATACTGGAGGGACAGGTTCATAACTCAGAGACTGCCCATGCTCTGGAATAGATTTCCCATATGTGTCAAGCAGAACACCTCACTGGCCCTCTTCAAGAGAAATCTTGATGAGTGGATGGAAAATTGAAAGTTCACCCCAGGGATCACTGCAGTGGCTCGACTTGATAGAGGCAATGGGAACTAACGTCGGGCGGCACGATGCCAGGGCATTTCTATGGGCTAGGTTTGTAAAGACTCCAGGGCCATTACCCTAGTACACACCTATGAACCTATAAGGGTAGTAAATGTCTGGCATTGGAGGAGTTTGTAGAGATGAGGGGTAGCCACTTGGCTTTTTCTGGGGTGAGCAAAGACTGGCATTACAGTTGTTGCCTGAGTGATGTTTAACAATAAAATTGTCCATAAAGCCAGCACTCTGTCCTTACTCCAATACACCAAAGCCTTCCTTTGCTGCTGCATCAGTTTGTTAGGCAGTCCTTGGGGCAGGAATCTGCTAGTTATTGCACACTTTACCAAAGCTCCTAAATTAAACATTCACATAGGTTCCAGAGGCAGCCCTCTTAGAGAATTAGACTTTGAGAGCGAGTATTAACTGAGCTGCACATACTGTTTGAGTCTGGTTCATTGTATTCTAATAGTTCAGGGCTGGACTCAAAAACACTTCCATTTAGCTTAAAGGGGTAGTTATACCTAAGTACAGATCATTAACTTCTTTAAAAATTATCTTAATTCATAAATGTGATGTAGAAAATTTGCCTATTTATGTGATGCTAAGCAGGTCACTTAACCAGAAAGTATTTTTGTGATGAGTCTGAAAAAGGTCAATGTGGATCAGTGCTCTACCCCATTTAACAAATACAAATAAATGACTAAATAGACAGACAGATAGATAGATTAGATAGATAGATAGATAGATAGATAGATAGATAGATAGATAGATAGATAGATAGATAGATAGACAAATAAATAAATATCGGTTTACACTATTCAAGCTTCTTGAAGAATAGGTCATAGAGTTGACAATCAAACCTATAAACCAATGTACAATTCAGAAAACTTTAAAAATTGAATGGTAGCTTGTGATTTAGTGGCAGCTGTTCACAGCCCTTGCACCAAAGTGACCAACATACAATGCAAAAAAAAGGAATGATTAGCATTGAGTTACAATGAAGCATTCTAAGCTGAGAATTCTGCTGAATATTATCACTTTAGTGCATAGGATACACACAAAACAATATTGCTATGTTGGTGTAGAAGCCAAGTGCAGTTATAATTAAATTTTATTTTGTATTTTGCAAGTTGTTTAATTAATTAGGCAATATGAATATAAACATTAAACCCGCTGCAGGACCAACATTTATAATACGACTATGACATTGTTAATGTACTAACATTATTCTAAGAGCAAACTAAACAATTCAACCAAAGAAAAGTGCATTCTGAAAGTAGTAAAGGAGAAATAAATAATAATTATCGAGAAACTAGCATGTGGAGCCTTATGATTCATTTACAGCATGCCATCTGTCCTGCTTATAAACTGCAGTTAACTCAACTTCTAAATCATAGAAAAATGTATTTTTTAATACAGTCTATTAATAAAAATATTATATAGTGAGGTTGTCTTTTTCTTCAAAAAAAAAACTATTAAGGAACATGTTCATTTTAAAGCAGTTAAGGTTGCTATAGTGCTTTTCACTACAGATCCTTTAATTTTGAAAAGTAGGTTGTGCATCCTACAATCATTGTTTCCTGCATATGACACTACTTAAGACCTAACATCCTAATACATAATAACTGTTATAAAGCTATTTCTCTGTGATGAGATTCACAAACATTTGCTCAGCAAAATCCCTTTCCAGCAATAATTTTTGTATATATGTCTGCCTTGCACATTTTAAAGTTACAGGCATTTGCCAAATATAATCATATAACTCTAGGAATGACATACCAATGGCTGTTAGAAAGGAAAATTGAGTATCTCACAATGCCTTTGACAGATCATCCACTGCATTTGCTTGGGGATTTAAGTATGCCTTTGCATATATAAAAAAATGACTTGGCCATTCTAATCACAAAGCAGTTTGTCACTTAAAAAAGGTTGCTGGCATTCAGAAACCATGCTGCTGAAACATTTGTATATCCTTAAGGGGTAAGTTGCATGTTTCCATTTGGCCTCTACCAAAGGAGGTTTAAAGTATTACACATAGTGATATCTCTGGTTTGCCAGGATCATTTTTGTTTTTGCCTATAAGCTTTTCTGTATGACTTTTTTACTTGCTGTGCTAATAAACAGCTTAACACCTTTATGCCAACAAGAACATTTTCAGCTTCATTACAAAAATACAATGCAGCATGACAGAACACTCAGAATTGCTAAATATGCTGTAAGGCTTTTAAAATATTTCACTGAGGGGCATACCTCTCTGCATTCACTGAAATGGTAAGTGGCACTCTCCACACATACCCCTCGTGAGGCCCCATCACTGGCTTAGTAATCAAGTAGCCTCAATCCTCACCACTAGCAAAAGTGGAGGACGTACACATTGGGAGGATGACAAGTACACACAAAGTAAAGTACAAATTTCCTTAAGAGCACACAGAGATCACAGTCAGTCTGGGTCTGAGTTTCTCCCTCTTTCTTCAGAACCCCAGTAAGACTCCCCTCTGGCACAGGTATAAGGTTGAGATCCCAGCTGAGTGGCCAAACCAAGATCTCCAGTACCATTTGTCCAACCAGTGCTTTGTGCCCCTGTCCAAGTAGCTGACATAAAACTCTTTGAGATTTGAATTACACACACACACACACACACACACACACACACACACATGTTTACTATCTATGTCCCCTTTTTAGACTATAAGGTAGTTTCCAGTGCCACCAGCCACTACTTGTCAGCTAATTTAAGGCCCTTAACAAAGGGTGTCCAATCCTACTGTGTAATGTTACTATTAATCCGAATGATAGACTGACCAAGAGCAAGGCTATTTAGGATTGGCCTGTACAGTGTCACCATATAGATATGCAAGTACGCTAAGAGCTTAAATATCTCTGAACAGACCAGCCAGAATTGAAAGGTTTAAATATATTTAATAATAAACAATAAAAGAACAAGACAATACTCAGTACACAAACATAGTTACTTCAGAGTTCAAAATCACAGGAAATATTTAAAACAACATTGCAGGACAGTTTCAAATAAATAAAGAAAACATCTAAGCTATGCTTTACTAAATTCCTGTCTGAATCTAAAAGAGTTACAATGCCCTAGAAACTTACTTACAGCTAGCCAAGTGCAGAGGTTTGTGATGACTGGATGTTCTTGTTAGGTCAAAGACAAAATACAAAATGTGCAGTCTCTCACTGAGAGTTCTTAAATTAATATCAAATTTTACTGCTGGGTTAGCTTGGATGACATCACTTTTTGTCACCTGACTTTAGTTTCCAAGCTAAATCCCCTTTGTCAAAATCTAATAGAATTTAGCATCTCTCTGTGAAAATACATAGCCTTTAGATGTTTGCAACTGCTAGGAGACATAAAACAATAAAACACTTACAAAACAATGAAGAAGGCACCCTAGTTGTAGACATCCTGTTTCCTTGGTGCATTGAAACTAACGTTTATGACACAATACTAAAACAATTTAATTTCAACTATTTTCTCTGCATTTTTTTCAAGTTAACCTCCTGTGTTCCATTTTCCATTAAACATATACATCTAAACAGTCACAATAGTGCAGGTACATTCCTGGTCTTTTCCAATAGGGCATGCTGTGGTTGCATTTTAGCTCAGTACTTTACACACACTTCTGTATTGATATTCACAAATGACACAAAATTATTTACGCAATTCGAGATAGCTGGGCTGGCAATGTGACATCCCTCTTCTTACATATGTTTACTGCAAGATCACTGTACCTTGGAGAAAGAGGAATTATCTGGGATACTGCAGTTTTAATTTTCTTGTACAAATCAGACTAGTCACAGGTTTGTGATTATAGTTTTGATTTTCATCACTGCTGCCTAATATTTCTGCCTGGCACACACATTCTGTAATTTCTTTATAATATATTCTGACCCATGTCCTGCTTCTTATAGGCTCATAGGTTCATAGGTATTTACTAGGCTAATGACCACAAGGGCCTTTTTAAGCCTAGCCATGCATTCCAAATCTCTGATAAGTTCTGTTTCTTATTCCATCTAAATCAAAATGTCTAGCTTCCCTTCTCCATGATTTTCTTTGAACTCCAGCCATTTACCCATTACTAATCTTCTTTTGCAGAAACTAGTTTCCTCAGCCTTCTGCCTGAGTTTTATCTTGCCTTTTATCTCTGCTCCCGTCCTCATAGTTAAGTAAACAGCTAACTAAATGACTAACTAACTAAGTAGCTAACTAACCCCACATCCCAAACAAGCCATATGTATCTCTTATCCAGGGTTTGCAAAACAAAATGAATAACCTCTTGTCTGGATCCAAGACACTAGTCAGTGAATAACCATTCTGACCGAATCCACAGATACTGGTCACACCGCTACTTGTATTTCTCCACAGTGACACGGCTGATACGGAAACCATCATCAATGTCATTGTCTTGCCAAATGATGTGCCATAGTAGTTCAGGTGATACTGAATTTTCATTAAATTTGCAGCAGCATAAAAGTAACTTATCTCATTGTCTTCTATACTACTGGGGGGGGGGGTATTCACTTTCTTATTAAGAAGCTCAGCTTTACTGTTAAAGGACAGCTATACCTTAAACACAGTATTTCTTTTTCCGCAGAGGCTATTGTCCTCCAGAAAGGAATTATGTGAATCTACTAATGTGCTTGCTTGCGACACACTTCTTACTGATACTTGCTTTAAATGGCAAGTGTCCTAACTTCCAGTAGCCTGATCCTAGTTAATTATCTAATCCTCCCACCACCCAAACAACCTTACTGTTCTACATAACCCTACTAGAGCCCAAATTTTGACCTTAAAACTGCCATGCCTTTCTTAACCCACACTGTAGTACTCCCCTCCCAGTCCCTACAGCTGTTAAAACCTGAAATTCCACTCCCATTCTCTAACCCTAAACTCACCTCTCAATCCTGAAACCTAATATTCCTCTCTTGCTCTCTAGACCTAAAGTCCCTGATTGCACCCTAACCGTAAACTTTCTTCCCTCTCCCCAACCCTAAAACTTTCTGTTCACTAAACCTAAATCCCCCTGTTGATCACTGACTGAAATCATGGTATGTATTCTCGCAATGTCCCACTTCCTCCTTAAGATGACTGTACTTAACTTGTTCAAACATGGTTACTGTGTGTCTCTGCATGGCTTCTGTACCTTACCTGAACATGTAGCTGAGTTTGAACAGGAGCAGCAGACTGTGTAAGTTACAAAACCCCTAAGTCCCTGGTTTTGAAATGGTGGTCTTTGAGTGCCAGGGACTTGGGTGCTTATAGATGACTCAAATCACCCCCAAACTTCCACATCTTAAATTAAAAGACTTAGCATTTTCCCTCTGGAACATTTTTATTCTAATACACTTCCTCAGAGAATACCATGCTGAGACTAAATAAAATGTTATGATACGCCCTGCAAGAAGTTGTCTCTCTTGCTCTTACATTAGTTCAGCTATCACATTTATTTTTTGTTGCCATTGAAAACACAGCAAGCTTCCTATAGGTCTTTTTTACTTCACAACCACTCTGGGCACACTATTTTTTTTTCTTTTTCTTTCTTTTCTTTTCTTTTTTTTTTTTTTTTTTGTTATTGTGCACTGCCATTCATGGCTGAATGCTTTCCCTTACTTGGGGCCATGAAGTTATTGACCCTTTTGTAGTCTGAAGGTGAAGAAATCTGATTAACCACTGACAGCAACTTCACTAATCAGCTGGAAGTCAGGAAATATGATATTCTGACTCAGGAAAGGGAGGTATGAGGAATACTGGATTCTAAACTCTCTACATTTCACTTAAACCTATGTTATTTCATTTATTTCTTTATATTTCTGCAATCACTTTTAATAGATTGTGAAAAAAATATATATGTGTCACTGAAAACAAGTTTCTGGCACTTTTTCTTTGGATTCTCAAAGTTAACAGTTTTTCTTACTGTTGCCATTCTAAGTGAATGTAATTGTAATCTGACTAAAGAGACTAGGGTAAATTAATTTAATCTGTGCACTCACGGTTTATTATAGGCAAAAAACATCTTTTTAATCATTTCAGCTTGTGTCCATGAGGACATTTAAGGTTATAAATAAATACATTTAAAATAGATATTTACTGTACAGACAGGTTTGGATTATATAGAATTGCAAGAAAAGATTATAGTTTTTTTTTAACTTCTACCCATAGTGGTTCTTTAACTCTACTTATCAGCAAGTATGTCACCTTTATTTTCCTTATACCACAGACATGTCCTTACTATTTAGTCCTGAAATGGAGAAAGGAGCATATAATTTAAACAGTACATTTCCCTTAATGCACCAGTAAAGAGAAGGGCAATTATTTACACAATGGGCCTTTTCAATGAATAGTTATGCCTTGGTTTATCATAAATACATTTTTGATAATATTTTATCATAAAAGCTAAGTCCATGAAAGAAAAAATATAATTTTATTACAAAAGTCAATTTTGCTGTCAATGAAGTATTGCATATGAGACAGGAGATGAAACATTTTAGTATGTTTTTATAAGACATGTCAAATACATCATTTAAACATTGAATGCAAGACACTGAGAAACTCTGATTAAGGTTCAGATTCTGAAGTGTATAAAGCTTGTGAATGCAAACCTGTCATTTGGAAAATTTTCCACAGTGTGACATGAAACATTAAGTAAAGGCATTTCCTCGGAGCACTTTATGAATATGTCATCTTTCATTTTGTCACATTCTAAATCCTAAATGTCAATATTGTTGCTAAGTATAATGTCTGGAAAGCTGCAAAATACAAACCCTGCAGTAGACATGTTTCATAAAATCTGTCTTTAAACACAAAATATTTCACTGAAAAGGTTTGCTGAAACCAAGTTAACAATGTGCATGAAAAAAGAATAAACTCTAATATTCATACTTTCCTTGACCTCAGTGAAACCAGCTACACTTGAAACAGAATTAGTACAGAAAATTTCACAGTGACATTTTTGTACTGATCTTAACTTTCTTGCACAACATGATTTTCATTTATTTTACTTTATTTTATTTTGTTAACCAGTGCAGAAGGCTGATCCTGATAGATCATTTTCAGTTGCAATTGTGGGAGGAATATGAACAAAACAAAGCACATGTTATAGAATACATATAGAAAGAGCAGAACACATTCTAATGATTACATCCTTAAACGGTCACATATTTCAGTTAGGTATAATAAAGTATGATGTACCTACAGGAGATGCAAATATAGTTTAAATGTTTTGTGTAGTTTACTATGATGGGTTATATATACTTGAATTTCAGCTTTATAATACCAGTTGTACCATCTCTAACTAT
Source organism: Protopterus annectens (assembly GCF_019279795.1). Taxonomy (NCBI): domain Eukaryota; kingdom Metazoa; phylum Chordata; order Ceratodontiformes; family Protopteridae; genus Protopterus; species Protopterus annectens. The sequence continues at coordinate 737,626,083 of NC_056729.1, read as the reverse complement.
CTATACCTAATGTATCTACCTATTTATCTATCTATATATATGTATATATATATATATCTATATATCTATCTATATATATATATATATATATATATATATATATATATATATATATATATATAGATTTATATATATATATATATATATATATATATATATAGTGTCAGGCACTGGATTGAATGGACAGTGCCCTGACATCTAGTAGAGTAAGACCATTTGGTCAACATAAACAGGTGATCTATGGGTGTGCAAGAGTGACAGTCCCTGAATTGGGCAATGTTTCCTTTCCATTGGAATCATGCAGTCACAGAGTTAGTACATATAATTAGTGGTGGGTGTGTGTGTGCAAGGGGGCTTATCCTCCAACATAAGCACTTTGCTGGTTTAGTCCACTACAGTAATCCTTAGAACATTTGCAGAATGTGATGATATCAGTGACTTCAGCATTATGACATCGATTTACTGAGTATCAGACACTGTCCGTTTGATCCCGTGCCATAAATATAGATATATATATACACAGACAAAACATATTAGTAGCCATACATGTGTAGAAGTACTGTAGATGTACTGGGTGCACAGTATATCCCAGAAACATAACCCCTGTAAGTGGCACCTGTGAAAAGTGTAGTGTGGCAACCATTCCCAAAAATTACAATACGTAACAGTCAACATATACCCAATCACAATTCAAAGGCTCAGAACACCACACACAGGTTTGCATACTCAGAATAACTTTAATCTGTGCACAATACAATAATGTATGCCATTTGTGACAGCACATAGATTTCCAAATACATAGTCAATGATGGATGCAAGGCCTACACAAAACAGTAGATGCAAGCACTGTGGATATATAACATACTATGCTGTCCAGACTGAGGCCTGCAATTAGAACAACATTAAAAAAACATTATCATTCAAGATGAGAAGCAATCACAGATGTAGGTCAGCAGCCTCCATTTACAACCTGTAGTCAAACCCTAGGGAAAAATGTAGTAGTTGTGGTAATGTCACAGTATCTCATACATACCATTGCTTAACCTAACATCTTACTATCACACTGACTGACTGAAGTTGGTATAACACTGTAAGCTTTAGCCCACCACTGTTCCCATGGAGGAATGTATGAAAGTGTACAGCCATACACCTCAATGTGTCTTAACACTTATATCCCCTTGTCAAGGTGTCACAGCCTAGATTAATGACATTGACACCCCCCCCCCCCCGCATAAAAGGCTGTACAAGGGCAAGGAACACTGTATACCACACACTGACCTCTGGAATCTACAAGGGCACACATGTGTTGTCCAGCTGTTGCCCCCATATATATGGACCTTGCCCAACAGTTGTGGGAGTCCATGGCATGACTGGGATGATAGCAGTAATGCTAGCAGTAAATAATGATAGGCCATTACCTAACAACCCCTTACTGTATCACAGCAGGACAAAGACTGGCATTTATGTGGATGACAGAGGCAGGAACACAGGGCCACATTTGCATTATTGCTATTACACACCCTGGAAATTGCTGGTGTTACAGGATTTGTTGCAACATGCCCTTATGCAGGAATATGACATTGAAATACAAATGGATGTAGCCATGTACTGATAGCACTCAACAGGTAGAATGCCACTGATATATCTGGGACAAGACCTGTGAGGTGCACAGACAAAACCTAGCAGGCAATCCTCTGGCTATCATATGGACAGGCCCACAGTTGAGAGCTATGCAAGCAGACTACATTCCATGCTAAACTACCATGTACACAGAAACCCTGTAAGACCAGCAAGATACAATGCACATAACAACACTATTCACACTGTCTGTAGGTCTGGAACCTTACCCAAATGTGTATTTGGCCTGTGTCTGCAGATTATGCTGTAAGAGATATTGCTACCTGCTGTCTGTAACTCTGCAGTCCACACACAGGAAGGATGTCCTCCATACTGGAAAGGTGAAGGGACAACACCCACATAAGTCAGCAATTTATAGTACTGGGTTGGCATGACAGTGGTTATCTGAAGTACTACACAGCAGGCTGCATGCAATTAGCAACTGGTGGACACTGAGTGGTGCAAAGCCCATCACCTAATCATGTGAGAGAGAGAGAGAGAGAGAAAGAGAGAGAGAGAGAGAGAGAGAGAGAGAGAGAGAGAGAGAGAGAAAATGAAAACAACAAACCACAACAAATTAAAAGCAAATAACAAAGCCCAGGGATTTTTTACAGTGGAAAAAAACATAAAAGGTATGTGAAACATATATGTATTTACTTGCATGTAGTATATGGTATAGAATAACAGGATTTATAATGTGAAATGATTTATATGTGCCATCAGTAGTTGATCCTGCAATGATGTTCTGCTCAACAACTGCTCTGGACAATACTGTCTGTCCCTGTGGGCAGTGGGACATACCTGTCAAATGTTCAGATCAGCAGTGAATGACAAAGATGTGACCCATGATATCTGTGTTCTGTACATTATTGTGGACAATGGCTGGTGGTGGTGGTATTAATACTGTCATGATAGACACATGGGTGTCAGAGCACAACACCAGCAGGACAGTCATGTTAATGTGTAGCATAGCATGCCCAACTGCCATATCTGTATAATATGATTATCTAGAATCTGTCACCATATATACCCCCCTAATGTTAGTCTGTATTCACATGTGACATCTGTCTGTATTGCAGCAAGGCAGAACAGTTTACCTGTGAAGAAAAGAGAGTTACAAGAGTGTGGACCAGATGTTTGTATGCACCCCACAAACAGATACATATATGTGTGATATATATTCACAGCTGTGTATGTCTACAGAACCTCAGACAGTTATACATATATATATATAGGTATATAAATGGGTCTATATTATAGTATCGAAGTTTTTAAAATTTGAATGCTATAATATCGACCCGTTTTTGTCAAAAACTCAAAATAGCAAAGCCATGGAACTTCAAAATCTTACCTACCATAAGATTTTGGTTGTCCGTTCCATGGCTTTGGTATTTACTCTACTGTGGTGGGAAGGTTACGGACCGGGGTAAGGTAAGTATGTGAACGGAGGTTACGGACCAGGTTAAGGTAAGTGTGGGAATGGATCGGGGTAAGGTGAGTATCCGATAGGGGCTTTAGAGTTAGGGAGTGGGATAAGCTGAGTGTGCGGTAGTTAGGGACTTTAGGGTTAGGGTTGGGTTAAGGTGAGTGGATAGATAGTAGTGTAGGGTTAGAATTATGGTTTTGTTAAGTGTATGTGTGTGGTTTATTTATTTTGGTGTGCTTGTGTTGTGTGTTTGTGTTTTGGAACATCAATTTTTTTTCCCTGGGAAAAAAATCGTTGTTCTGTATGTACAATATTTTGTGGTTTAGATACTTTAGGTACAATGAAATAGCGTTCACTATTTAAATCATACGATAGGGTAATATACATGCATATAAACAACACAAAATGATATCTACACATATATGTACATATGTATATATGTATATATATATATATATATATATATATATAGATATATATATATATATATATATATATATATTTATATATATATGTGTGTGTGTGTGTGTGTGTGTGTGTGTGTGTGTACAAACTCACACATATACATAATACTGACACATATAAGTATATATATATATATATATATATATATATATATATATATCTATATATGTATATATATATATATATGTCAGTACATGTCCCCTGCCTTGACATGTGTGAGAGAACATCACAGAGCAATACACAACATATCTACACAGCAGTACATGGCTGCAAAATGGACTGTGGAGTGTGGTGTGTAACCCATGTTAGGAACACATCATAAGTGTTTGAGAAAGTGGGATATCTATGTTGGTGAAGGGTAGTAGACACATATTGATATGTAGGTTTGGTTGGATGACAAACAAGACAGCATACAGGGCTGGTATAGGACACATATGGTGGGTAAACACTGTGGATGGGTAGTTTTGTTTGGGATGTGGAGGCCATTGAGCCCCCATATGGGAACAGGTGGACCAAGGTGCCCATCCATGAACAGTCACAACAGCATTTACGTGGTCATAAAAGTGCCTGGGCTGTGGGCTGAGCAGTCGGAGCAAGCATGTCTAACCTGTGTATGTGTACTGCATGCTTCCAGGTGATGTAGCATATACCCTATGTCTCTGTAGAGCTCCCTATGCACCAGACACCAGACCTAACTGTGGGTGACAGAAATATGTCTGTGTGTGCTCTTTGGGGGGGGACACATGAAGGTAGTGCAGGAACATTAGATAATGAGGTTCCATGGTGGGTCGCGGATGTGATGTGGCCTGGTAACATGTCCACATTAGGTGGGAGATGTGTTCCTGCTGGCAAATATCCCCTACACATACTATTGTGTCACTGTCATGGAACATATGTAATAGTCCACACAATCCCAGAACATGTCCGACAGCATGCATAGATATCCCCAATAACACAGAATGGCTGATGTGTAGCAATCACATAACAAGCATACCACATGCATATGTGGAAACATAGTGGCAGTGACAATGGCATGCAGGTGAAATACTCCATTACAGGCCAGCAATTCTAGTGTCCCCACAGGGAGACTGTCTACAAACGCATAGCAGACAGTGTGGTACAATTCAATATATGTCCCAATGGTAGATAAACTGGAACCATACCACTTACGTTGTGTGAACATTAATTTGGAGATGATGTGGTGGTGGGAGACTGATATGTGTATTGTATTATGGTAACCGTGCTATATGAGTTGCTCAGACATATTTCCATCTTTATGTCTTACAGGGACAATGGCACATCTAAGGAATCCAGCCTACAGTGCCGCTGAGGATGACATCATCATCAGCTGCCTCATCCAGCACTATCAGCTGCTCTTCTCCAGGACAAGCCACAACCAGCATGAGTGCACCACCATGTGGAATGATGTAGTCACAGGGTAAATAATGTCGGCATGCACAGCCATACTTATGGGCTGGTCTGCCATCACTGTAGTGACCTGCTCTGCCATGTACGTCTCCATGCCACTGCCGTGCAGGGTGACCACCTTGCAACAGGGGGTCCATAACATCCATCCCGCCTCACCAAAGTTGAGGAACTGCTCATGAGCCACAGACCTATACAATCATGGAGGTGGGTTCTACCCACACACCAGACATGGAGCATGCAGGTAATGGCCCAGGGCATATCAGTAGACCACTGTTGTGTATGCATCTGTACAGGTAGATCATGCATATGTGAGATATAGAGTCTGTTGCTGTGTAGTACTGATAATCAGTTGTGCATAATCTGTAGTACTGTGGACTTCAGCTATTGTTTTACTGTAATATTGCACCCACCTTGTAGCAATGCCACAGCTGTGGCCACTGACACCAACTCTATCTCATCCCAGTGTAGGCCCCTCTGGGATACCAGCAAGGCAGCAGCCTGATGCCGGTGAGTATGGTTTAAGGTCATGCTTGGCAATACACTATGCATGTCATAGCTAAGGTGTAGGCCATGTACACATCTAACACACCTACCCATAATGCATGCTGTACATGTTCACTGACAGAGCACACACCTCACTAATGGGATTACCAGCCTCAAACACATGCAATACACAGACCATCTCAGACAACTGTGGCTACACTCCAGTGCACATTGCCCATGCACAGGTGACATCTGCCTAACATATACAGCTATGTCATACACAGCGCAGTTGAACATGCTACACATAAGAAGATTCCAATCCCTCTGCAAACACATGCTCAAGGGTCCTAAACCTCATCAACACATTAAACAGAACATACTGGAGGGATAGGGTCCTGTCCTGGGGAATTTCCACACTCTGGAACAGACTACCCATTCATGTCAGGCAATGCTACTCATTGGCCCTCTTTACAAAAACACTTGACAACTGGATGGAAAATGGGGAATTCACCCTGGGTAGTATGTCTGTGTCACAGCCTGCCAGGGGCACAGAGGAATAACATTTTTGGGTGGCGCATGCCTGGGAACCCCTATGGCTAGGTGCATGTAGGCCCCAGGACCAATACACTAGTACTCACCTATGAACCTATGTGTACCACAGGCAAGATCAGCCAGGGCTCATTACAGATATGATCTGCACAATGATGGGACATTGCCAAAGCCATGTGTTGCAATGTGTTCTGATGTACCAGTACCATGTTGGGGAAGTACAGAAGTTGCAGTTATGATACATGTGCTGTACAATCCACACCTCACCCCAACCCAGGGAACCCCATCTGTACCTTGCTTGTGCCACTGTACCCCTGCATGTTTGCCATGCATTGACAGGGAATATGCCAGTACACATGGTGTTCCTAGTTTGGGATACTGCAATATGACATACGTGTAGGCCATAGATGCAAGCATTTGCAATGTGGCAGGAGATGGTGAGGGTGTGTCATCCTGAAACACAACAGTGACCCACTAAGAATGGCTGTATCTGCACACAGTCAAGGTCATGAAGTGTGGCAGACATAAACCTGACTACACGGCACTAGTGATGGTACTGTGTGACCTTCAAGGGCTATGCACGTGTTTAGCATGCAAACATGCAGGTTTGGGGAACATTTGCAGGGCTGACTGACCAACTACTGGCTCATGATGATGTCCCATGCTACTATACCCCTGCCAGGTATTGTGACCTCAGTAGTACACATAGCAGTTGTTGCTACACGCCATCATGATATGTGTGTGCATATATATGCACCCACAAACGATATGCATCCCAATCAGTATCTGCACAACTGACACATATGGCTCATAATGCAATTGACTGCCTAGGTCATATGTCACATATCAGGTATGTGTAGTGTTGACATATGCAGTAGTGTTGCACCATGCTATGTCAGGGAAGAGGGTGCCATGTTAATAATGGTCTGTACACTCACCATAGCTACAGTAAAGTGTGCCTGTTGTCCGTCTAATGGTATTCTAATACTCATACATGCACCACTGAGGATGACATCTGTGTTACACATCAGGCATTCACAAACCAGATGCATCCACATGTAATCCACAAACACACAGAGACTGTGAGCAGCAGAGAAAACATAACTGACACACAGATACACATCCAGCAATGGTGTGTACACCTGTGAGGTGTGGTGCACAGTACATGCCAGGGTGCTGAACAGATGCACATCAATGCTGTGGACATGGGTGCAGTGTGTTCCAGGGGGCGGGCCATCACCTATTAATGGAAGCCATGCATCATAGCCATGTATAATGTTGGTAACAGGGATTGACTACAGTTGCACTGCATGCTGTTGAGCACGACATATCCTGCATGGTGACATGTATGTACTTACAGGTCTGTGTATGATAATGTAGTGCACCATCACCTACTATTGTGTGTTAAGGGGTGCTGGAGTTGTCTGCAGGTGCTTTCTGGTAGAATGTATGGGTTGTCATGTATGTTGACTGCATGTGTGTACATCTGTGTGTATATGTGTTTGTGTCCATGTCTGCACATGTGTGTGTGTGTGTGTGTGTGTGTGTGTGTGTGTGTGTGTGTGTGTGTGTGTGTGTGGTGTCATTCATACCTGCCAGCTTCCCTTTGGAGTCGTGCAGTAGATGGACATGGACAGACATATTAGACACCAGGAACACATGTCTGAACTGCGATTGGAGGATAGCCGATAGTATATGAGTGTTCACAGCTGGAAAGATGCATAGGGAGGTAATACTACACATCAGCGATACTGGTTTAACTGCAAACAGCAGAAATGTGAAGGTAAACCCATGTATGCAGCAGTACAGATGCAGTGAGGAATCATTAGATTACACCAGAGTGTTTCCATATTGCAATGTACTCCACATAGACAGGTGTTAGTGCAACAGATCATGCAGCTATTGAACAACAGTTACGTATGCCACCCCTGTATGTTCATAGCTACATAGGTTGGTACTAGGCTATCAGCCCTAGGGCCTATACAAGCCTAGCCATAACAATTCCCTGGGTATTTCTTCCCACACTATTTACTTCCCTGGACCCCTGTCTAGCAAGGCGACTGACGTGATCCCCTGGGTGAATTTCCTTTCCCCCATCCATCATTAAGATTCCTTTTTTTTTAAGAGGACCAAAGAGGTGCTCTGCTTGACATGTATGGGCAGTCTGTTCCAGAGTCTGGGGAGTCTCTTGGTCAGGAACTTATCCTTCCAGCATGTTTTGTTTTTTGTGATGACAAGGTTTATATCCTTGGAGCATGTGGCTCTGAGGGATTGGGATTTCTTTAAGTGTCACATGTCCAACAGCTCTGGGTTTGACATCGCCTTGTATGTTAAGCAGAGATCGCCTCTGAGTAGATGATATGCAACAGAGTATAGCTGGAGTTTCTTAAGGCAGTCAGCGCAGGGCATCTACTTTAGGCCTGTGATTCTTTTAGTGAGGTACTTCTGTGGTCTTTCCAGTTGTTGCAGATGTCTTGAGAGGTACATACCAAACGGGGCATTGTAGTCTATAATGGGTCTAATGAGGGATGAGTACAGTGGGACAATGACCTCCTTTTTTCTGGATGAAAAGCCCTTAGTGATGAGGTGTGCCACATAGAAGGATTTCCTGACTGTTGTAGTGATGTGGTTATTGAAGGTGAGAACACTGTCCACCTGTGTCCCTAAGTCTCTTATCACACTTTCGGTGTTTAGTGTACTGCCACCTATGTGGTAATTCATGGGTACATGTTTTTTCCCAGTGGGGATAACTATACATTTCTTGGCATTGAACTTGAGCCCATGGCTCTGGCACCAAACATCTGTTTCTGTAAGGCCCTTTTGTAGAGTATCCAAATCATTTGGGGATTCAATAATGGCTCCCAGTTTGCAGTCATCTGCAAACTTTGTGACATCATTGACTGACTGCAGTAGCCAATAACAAATGGTAGCAATTCCCAACACATGTGGACCACACCAGGGTGTTACTTTCATAACAATAGGGTGCCCTGGACAAAACGGACCCCGAAAAAGGTAATGAAGTAACAGGTCATGTGTTGTGATAACATGACTGAGCTATTAGATTAGTTCTACCGAGTGATTGGCATCAGTTATTGTAATTATCCAAGTCTGATGCTGGATGGGGGAGTACAGAAAACTAAGTAGGGACTTTGTCTATACACAGGTAAAGTCCATTATTGTGTTGCAATTCCAGGGTGTGTGCATGTCTGTGCATGTGTGCACGTGTGTGCTCGTGTGTGCATGTGGGTGCACGCGCGTGTGTGTGTGTGTGTGTGTGTGTGTGTGTGTGTGTGTGTGTGTGTGTGTACTGTTAAGCTGTGATGTACAGGTCTTAAATTCCATTTCCTGTTTTCCCCTTACAGGTGGTGAGGTGGGGCTGGGTCCCTCCCACAGGGAATCTGATGTCACTGATACAGACAGTGACCATGAGGATAGGTGTGTTGAGGCACAGGCAGGGTTGTTATGGGCTGACACTGAGCCACCAATTGACATCCCACAAGTATCCACCCCATTCATGCACACAGTCACACTGCATCTACATACCTCATCACCATTGGCCTTAGCTGAGGGACAGTCTATGGTTGGCATTGGCCAGGACAGTGTGGTATCCATGGCATGTGTGTCAGGACACAGCAGCCATAGCCAGATGTCTGGTGAGGTACCACATAGGCAGATGTTCAGGGCTGCTCGTCGGAGCACTGCCGGTCATCATGCCCCTTGCAGATGTGCCACATGTATATCAACCACGCACATGCTCCAGGCTGTCATGGAGGCACAGACATGAATGGAACGGTACACTAGACAGGGTCTAAAGGTGCAGAGGGCTTATTACACCTCTGTAAATGGTGACCTAGCAGGTGGCATTTGTAATTTCACTGAGGTCATGGATAGACGTTGGGGTGACATGTTGGATCTCATCAACAATAGCATGTCCATGTAACAGGACAGAGCGGAAGGGTTGTGATGGACATGTGGATGTATGCCAGCAACATCAGCAGCTGGAGGTCACCGTGGACATCCCACCAGTCACAGCTGCTCCTGTAGTGGCAGTACCAGCCCCAGCATTGTGGGGGGTGCTGTCCACAGACCGTTGTAGCAGGCCATGTGCACATGGCCCTGGCGAGTCACAGGAAGGACCTTTATCCAGTGGGCATTTGTCAACCTCGGGGGACAGTACGCTATCTGGCTTTGTACCTGATAGAGACCATGGCACCCCTGCTAGGCACATTTTCCATGTCCATGGCTGGAGATGGTTAACTGCAAACCCTGCCAGGCACAGTCTGCAGCTGTCTCAAAAATCCCCATATATGGCAGCCACATGGTGTAACTGTGTACATGCAGACACACACACATCAACAACAAACCTAGGGCAACCACATACCTGCACACACAACATCACAATTGGCCCATAACACTACTCATCCCCCTCACACACACAAACACACATTGTCAATTGTATGGCTCAGCCTAGGCCTCTGGTAAACCAACAACACACCCTGTGCATATGATGATACCTGTGCCACATCCTGTCATCCGTAACATTGATGCAGGGACAGGCTAACATGGTTCTGATGCACAGGGTGACTGTACAACAAAATGGAATGTTGTGTAGCATGTTGTCAGCAGTAAAGTGAAATGCTAACATCCTGGAATATGTGGCTGTGCAGACATGATGCATTATAGCTGTTATTAACAATATTGTATTGTTTTCACCATTATCTATTCTGATTGTGTTGTGTTTGCCCATGTGCCACATGGCTGATGGGTGTAGTGGTGTCAGCAGGCCTTCTACAGTGGACACCGGTAAGTGTAGTGGATGGTACACATGACATGGCTAGATCCAACACACAGAGCCTTTGGTTTGGATGCAGAACAGATACAAGACTGTACACATGGAGGTATGTCACTGTGCAGGTAACACGTCTGTTGCCCATGTAATCCCACCAAGACAGGATATGCACAACCACACATTGGTATATATGTGGTCTGCTATTTGAATGACATTGAAAATGGTAACAGCAGGGTGTATGTTTCTTTCCCCACTCTACTGCGATCCTCATCTCAGTAACATGGGTGTGCCATTGCTGGTGGCATAACCCAACCCTTAGGAGTGTATGAGGTGCTCTGCTACTTTGAATGGTGTAAACAACAACTACTCAACCTGATAACATACACTGTACAGTATTGCAGACAGCTATGTGGGGGGATAGATGCAACAGTAACTGCAATGATGGTGGATGTGTCCACAACAGCCACACCCAGTGAGTTATAGCAACCCCAGAATTACTGCACTCCTCTACAGTGTGGAGGAGGGCATTAACACATATACGACCTGTGAAGGACTGTATGTCTATGGGATGGCACCTGTGGAATGTTGGCATTTGCCAAGCAGTCCTGGGAGAAACACATTTTGTGAATGGAGGTAGATCCCTTAACATCTACACACATTCCTACATATGGGATGGTGTAGAAAAGCCTGCTATGATCTACAAAGGCTGTGTGAACCTCCTAACCCTCATCTACACCTGTCATGACTGCTTCAAGGAGGTATACCAGATTTAGGTGGCATTCTCTGCCTTTGATAAACCCAACATTGATGGGGTCCAGGGTTTTAAGATTACCAATGACATTGGCCATGGGTTCAATGTTGATATGTTCCATGTCCCTGCAGATCAGGCCCATCAGGCTACTGGGTGTAGTTCCCAGCTGACATGGTTGAACACCCTTTGTGGAGTGGGATGACTGTTGCTGTGTGCCATTCAGTAGGCAGAAACCCTGAGATGAGTCTATGATTGCACACAGTACTTAGGTAGGGTGCTGGTTTGTTCTGTAGTATGCGTAGAATGCAGCCAGTGTTGGTTTCTGGTCTTATGGATGCTGTGTTACTGACTTTGGAGTGTGTGGTTCTTACCTGTGCATCCATAATTAAAGTAACCTTGCATCACTCTGGTACATGTACTGGTGTACAGATGGGCCATTTAGGGGGTGAGAGGTGGGGGTCATGTGTGGATGTCGGCATTATCTGTTGATTCTATCTAATACTGCCATTGTGCTGTAACTCAGAGCAGATGTGAGTGTTGCCACTGAGATCCCTGATTTAGCTATACACTGCTTTGTGGTTGTCCTTGGCAACAGTGGTGAATCCATTGTCAGGTGTAGGCCTGTTGGATCGTATGAGGGATCTCAGCTACTTACTGAGTTTACAGGGGGTTCCCCCAAGCATGACACTTCACTTAACTGTACTGATGATGTGTTACTGATGCCAGCCTGACATCATACAGGTGGGATGGAGTACTGTTAACATGTAGTGCCCTTGTCGTGTAAGGTCCTGGTTATGGGATTTGCAACAGTTGGTAGTGTATTGCAGGCCAGATGTGTTTGGCTGTGGGGGGATACCTATTCAGGCCAGACATCTGTTGCTTGGGCCTCTCAAACCCATTAATGGTGCATGTGGACATATATGTTTTTGTTATGTTCCTAATTTTATCTACAGATGTATGTCCATATATACCTATATATATATATATATATATATATATATATATATATATATATATATATATATATATATATATATATATATTGCTGTATATATGTGGACATATAGATGTAGACATATATATCTATAGATGTATGCATATCTATGTATATATGTTTATACTGATATATATATATATATATATATATATATATATATATATATATATATATATATATATGTATATATTTCTATATCTATATCTATATATATAGATATGTGATATCCATTTAGCTATTAATATATATACACACCCAGATACATCTGCATGTTGAAATACATTCCCCGTGGTGTTGAATACTTGGGTTGGATGATATGTTTGTGAAAACATCATGATTATGAATATCTGCCATGATTTAGTGATAACTCACTTTGTCTATGGTATGCAAGGTCCTGGTTTGGGTTTGAGCGATACAGGAGCTGTTTATTTTGTTGCTGGTCAGAACACGGCCAGTTGTATATAGACTGATTAAGGCATGTTTAAGCAGTTATAAGTGTGTTTGCACAGGTTTGCATGGAGCTAAGCACTGCTAACATCCAGTTACAGTGTCTTACACACAGTTAGATTATAAATTGCTTAATCTGTGTAGGCAGTGCTTACCCCTGCAAAAACCCGCTTACAACTGCTCAAAAGTGCCTTAATCACTCTGTATCCAATGGGCCGTGTTCTACCCAACAACAAAATAAACAGCTCCTGCAAGGCTCAAACCCAGGACCCTGCAAACCATAGACAAAGTGATGTACCACTAAGCCATGCCAGTTATAAATAAATGCCATATTTTCAGAAACATATCATCCAGTCCAGACATGCAACAGTACAGATAATGTATACCATCATCTAGATATATGTGTGTGTAAATATATTAATATCTAATCAGATACAACATATCTATATATATATATATATATATATATATATATATATATATAATATTTATATATATATATATATATATATATATATATATATATATATATATATGTGTATATATATATAATATATATATATATATATATATATATATAATTTTCTAAAACTATATACATATATATTAATATATATGAACATATATACATGCAAATGCCTACATCAACACATATATGTGTCTACACCTATATGTCTGCATATACACAGCAAGTTACATATGTGTACGCAGATATACATCTGTGTAGGTATATATGGACATAGTTATATATATGTAAGCAGATATATATATATATATATATATATATATATACATATATATATATATATATATGGTTCTAGGTTATAACATTGACAGCTACTTTCACCGACAACAGAAACATCGACACCACATAATCGACAAACCATAACCACGACTCCTCACATGCCCGACAAACAAGTAACCGACAGTCCACAAACACGAAACCCCATACACTGCACACACCACAATAACAACAATCAACTAACAAAACACATCCCTATCCAAAACCACACACAGAACACAAGCACACCAAAATCCTCACAAACCCACACTAAACCTCACACACACAACTATGTACAACCCTAACCCAAACCCTTACCCTAAGGTCCGTCACTATCGCACACTCAGCTAACCCCACCCTAACCCTAACTCACTTAACCCGCCCCTAACAAAAATAGTACTACCGCACACTTACCTAACCCGGCGCCCTAACCTAACTCACTTAACCCGCCCCTAACCCAAAAATACCACTACCGACACTTACCTAACCCTACCTAACCCTAACTCACTTAACCCACCCCTAACCCAAAACATACCACTACCGCACACTTACCTAACCCGCGCCCTAACCCTAACTCACTTAACCCACCCCTATAACCACAGACTGTCACTATCCACACTTACCTTACTCGCACCCTAACGTCCGTCACCACCGCATACTCACACAGCCTTCTTTCCAAGTCACTATCCCTGGCGTCGGCGTTTTCATCCATAGCGTCGGTCTTCCGAATGTCGATCATCTGGCGCCCGCTAATCCATTGTCGGTGATGTCGGCTGTCGATCTTCTAACCTAGACCCATATATATATATATATATATATATATATATACCAGTATATATGGCCATACATCTGTAGACAGCAATGGCAGATTGAAAAACACACATGTCCACATGCACCGTTAATGTGGTTGAAAGGCCGCACACTATACGTCTTGTACAAATAGGCATCCCCCCACAGCCAAACATGTCCGACCTGCAATACACTACCAAGTGTGGCAGATCCCATTACCAGGACCTGACATGACATGGGCACATGATGATAACAGTACTACATCCCACCTGTATGATGTCAGGCTGGTATTTGTGACATAAAATGCAGTACAGTATGCCTCCCATAGGAAATGTAAAATGTGGAAGCCATCAACATCCCCAGGATACAGAGACACAGACACAGATATGCAGATACATATATACGTATATGCATATGTGTATATATATATATATATATATATATATATATATATATATATTTATACATACATATATATGGATATACATGTGACTACACATACACACACAGATATATGTACAGTAATATACATATGTAGAAGGTGCACACAATATGAAACAGCCACTATGCCTACAGTTAACACCTGAACAACAGGACACTGTATGGGCCACCCATACAAATGACAATCGTTGCCTACAACATATACCAACAGAAAGGTCATAGGGAAAACACCACACACAGGTTTGCAGAAATTGAACACTTTTCATCGTGTACTATTACAGTTCTATATGCCATGTCATATAGCTGTTCAGACACTGATATCCATATGAACACAGGAATGCAACTGTGAAACAGTTATACTAATACAGTAGTCTGGAAAGGTTCACAACTGTTGCTGTCCAGGCCAAGCCCTTCAAATTGTACAATAGTAAGGACAGACTGGGCTATATGATACCAAACGATCAACAGTATGTAATGCAGGTGTATAGTTCAGCAGCCTGTATCTACACTATGTACAAAATCACTAGGTGGTAAAGACGTCATGTGACCAAATAGGTTGTAACTGTTACATAACAAGGCATAACTGACACCATCACATGCACACTGACAAACAGAACAGTCTGTATGGCAGGAGGCAGTAGATATATGTACGTAATGTAAATATAGGTGAAGTATACAGTACTGTACATCCAGATACCTTAAGGCAGCTCACCCCTGATATCCCCACATATTTTAACAGCCTAGGTCATTTATGGTGCTCTTCTCCCCCAGACTCAATAATACAGGCCCATATACCACTGTTATATACACCTGCCTCTGGAGTGCATAAGAGCACATATGTATTGTGTAGGTGGTGCCCACACATATATGGCCCCAGCCCCACCGTATGTGTGGGGGATACAACAGAAGTGGACTGATGGCAGCAATGACAGTGTGATATACTCACAGCCCACGACGGAACAACTCCTGACAGCCTGTCATATGTGCAAAGCATGATATGTAGGTGGAGGACAGAGGCTGGAACACAGGCACAAATGTGGAGAACTGTTGCCATACACTAAGCAAGTTTCTGGTGTTACAGGATAGTCAGGGAATTGAGGTTAGAAACAGAAATGGATGTAGCCATGTACTGATAGCACTCAACACACACACTGCCAGTGAAATATCTGACACAGGACCTGTGTGGTGGACAGACAACACATGATAGGCATACCACTGGCCACCAAGAGGATAGGCCCACAGTTGAGAGCTATGCAGACAGACTGCATTCCAATGTAAAGTAGTATGTACACACACACCCTGTAACACCAGTACTATACAAAGCATAATACAACTCTACTCACACTCTGTCTGTAGTTCCTCAACCTCCTACAAATATGTAGCTGCCCTGAGTGTGTCGGTTGTTCTGTAAGAGGTATTGCTACCTGCTGTCTGTAACACTGATGCCCCCACACAGGAAGGACTGTACAAACATCCACGGAATGCCCAGGTTATGTCATCAAATATAACCCCTACTGTACATAACATGTGTAGCAGTCTGATATCTCACTGGCTTGTTATCAGATATGATGATACTAATTATGGTGTACAGAACATATGCACCACTTCATGCACGATTTGTGCAGAGGACCATCAGCTGATCATGAGCATCACTTAAAATACACATGCTGCTGCTGCCAAGCAAAGCAGGTGTAGGTCTCCACATCCACCAGAGAAGGGTTGCGAGAGGCAGACAGAGGCAAAGACAAGGCAGGGAGTGGTGGGAAAGTAAAACCTAAGCATGTTTGTGTCACACACCTACCAGAACAGGGTATCAAACCCCTGACGACTATGTAGTGCTATCACAATTCTATGTAGTTATTGGATGTGCCACATGGGTTATCTTTTGTGGAGCCTTCAGAACATATATGTGATGGTGACTGACAACTGCAACAGGGATATGGTAGCTATATGGTAGGTGATGTACACATGCCTGTCCGCATGTACAGATGCCAGCATCAACACAGCCACACTCTCACAGGGATGCACACACAGTGACACACTTGGCATGGCCAGGATTACAACTCATCAGTAGTGGGATTGCCACAACACATCACTGTGCAGGTATCACATGCACCACACGGGTCATACAGGAGGTTGTATGGGTAAAGGCTATGGGAAGGTGTCTGACATCAGACAGCATGCTTCAGTATGCCCATGGGGGTTGTAGGGAGTGTGGATGTGAACATATGCACCATACAACATGCACACAAACACACAGAGTGCCAGTACTGACATGCATGGGTGCATGCCTGCACGGGTGTGTGGTGGTTGACTGTGCCAGATGGCTGTACAAGGCTAGGCGATGGGTATACCTTGGCATCAGGCCACATGACAATGGTCTGCATTGTGGCTCAGGGCTGTAGTGTCTGCATTTGCCCACACAGGTGGGTATTGTATCCCCCATCTAGTCACCTGGGTGACTATTGTGTGTGGCCAATGCTGTGCATCTCTTGCCATGTATGTGTTCCTTAGTGCATGATATGGACGGTGTCTGGGATGTGCACACCTCCCACATGCATGTACAATGACATGTGGAACTGTACCTCGGGTATCTGGCCCATGTTGTGAACACAGATTATCATCAGACATGCCAGTCTTGCCACCTGTGGCGGGAACTGGTAATGGGCAGCAGGTTTACCCTGCACCTACATTGATGGCATGCTAATGGCATTCCCTGGTGTCAGTGGCATCTGTCAATACATGGTATGTTGTCAGGCATAGTATGTCCATTGTGGGTCACGTGATGTCACCACAGGTGTTTTAGGTGTCCATTGGGAAAGTGCACTGTCTGCATGTACATGCATATTGGACAGATGGACAGGGTGCCATGCCTTTTTCAGCCCACAGCTTTCACCACATAGTTACTATCAGTGGCCATTATGCAGTGTACTACCCACATATTGGCTGTGGCTGTTGCTTAGGCATGTGTGTGTGTGTATGAGACATGGGTTGAGAGTGTGCTCTGGGTAATACTGGGTTTGTTAACTGTGATTGCCTGGCCTTGATGTCACATTTATGGGTATGGCTTTGCACCCCAGCTTCTCAGCTATTTCACATCTGTTATCCCTGTACAGTGGACATTGTGATATATAGTAGGGCCACCATATAAGAAATATGCAAAACCCACGCCACATTGGTCACATGTGTCACAAGCTCACAACCACCTCCACACAGGATAAATGTTACACACACACAAACACACAACACATGCACCTGTTACATCTGGGAGTAGAACCCCTACCTAACTAGTTTATTACACTACAGCACTATACAGTTATAGTACATGCCACAGAGATTACTGGAGTACTCTGTCCCTGAAGGTGTATATCGCATTGAATGACATCAGCAGGATTGCCAATGTAGGACACTCGAATTGTAATGAGTGTGACTAGACTAAAATGCATTGCTCTCTACACAGACAGTGACACACACACAAAACATCCACAACCAACACATGCGGGTATAGAACCCCTTACAGAGGTCTATACCACACTACAGCATGGAGTTGTTATAGGATGCACCATGGGGATTACTTGGAAGCTCCTTCTCCAAAGGTGTATTTCACAATGAATGGCATCAGCAGGATTGCCAAAGTAGGCCATTTGACATGTACTGTGTGTGACTAGCCTATAATGCATTGCTCTGTACACAGACATTGCAACACACTTAAAACATCCAGAACTTCCATGGGTGGGGATGGAACCCTATAACAGTTTTACATCACACTACAGCAGTACGCAGTTACAGGACACACTGCAAAGATTACTGGGTTACAGTCTCCCCAGAGGTGTATTTCTAGGTGGGTGACATTAGCAGCCTTGCCAAAGTTGAGTATATGAATTGTAAGGCATGTGAGTACCCTAAAAAGCATTGCTCTCTACAAAGTCAGACATGCACACACACACTCACACACAGTTGCCAATTCTGGGGTTAGAAGTCCTACCTAACTACTTTATCCCACTACAACGGTATGCAGTTACAGAATGCACTACAGAACTCATTGGGCTACAGCCTTCCCAGAGGTGTATTTCTAGGTGAGTGACATCAGTAGCCTTACCAAAGTTGAGTATATGAATTGTAAGGAATGTGAGTACCCTAAAAAGCATTGTTCTCTACATAGTCAGACATGCACATGAACACACACACAGTTGCCAACTCTGGGGTTAGAACACCTTCCTAACTACTTTACCGCACTACAGCAGTACACAGTTACAGGATGCACTACAGAGATTACTAGGCTGCAACATTCCCAAAGGTGTATTTCTAGGTGGGTGACATCAGCAGCCTTGACAAAGATGAGTATATGAATTGTAAGTACCCTAAAATGTATTGCTCTCTACACAGTCAGAGATAGACATGCACACAAGCACACACACACTCACAGTTGCCAAGTCTGGGGTTATAACTCCTACTTAACTAGTTTATCATACTACAGCAGTATGCAGTTATGGGACGCGCCACAGAGTTTACTAGGCTACAAATCTCCCAAAGGTGTATTTCACATTGGATGACCTCAGCAGGATTTTCATAGTAGGGCTATGGTGAGGCCGGTGTTTGCATGGGCCATAACCCATTCATCTAGGGTTGACACACCACATGCGGGCACACACGGGGTCATATGTCACAGGTATGTGTACACAGCTGCTAAATGACTACTTCCTTGTACAGTCATGTTGCACAGTCGGCACGTGCACCACATAGTCTGTAATGCTGACAGATACTGGTGGCTAGTATCTGCAGTGAGTGACATCTGCACCTCATGTGTTTGGGGCCCTTTGGCTGTGTGCTGGGTGGGACAGGCCTGGATGGCTCCTTGTCACAGTCACCCTCTTCCACACATCTATGTATTTCTACCTTTGGCTTATTATAGTGTGTTGTCCTGATATATCTGTCTGTATTCCTATCCACTGTGTGTGCAAGGCATGAGTGGTGCATGCTGACAAGTGTCTGTACTAACTGTGCAACTGGCAGATATGTCTGGTCTACTGGTGTTTGCAGTCATGGCCTTCATGTGTTTAGTGTGTGAGCATGCCCAGTATGACCTTTCAGTATCTTGTTGACTGACATTGCCTTCATTTCTGTAAGTGTGGGAGCATGCCCAGTAAGGCCATTTGTATTGAATGTGTGGATTGTGTCCAGGTAGTTTGTGCTGTAGTGCTGACCTTTGTGTTGTACACCAACAGGTAGCATGCTCTCTCTGAAGGGTATCCATGGATCATTTGGCTTTGACTGATGCTACATTTCTGCATAGCGGGGGGGCACACCTGACTGCTTCTACATTTCTACACAGGAGTGGGGGGCACACCTGACTTATTACATTACTATGTAGGATGGGGGGGGTCACACCTGACTATTTCTACATTTCCACACAGGGTTGGGGGCACACCTGACTGTTATTACAGTACTATGTAGGATGGGGGGCACATGACTGTTTCTACATTTCTACACAGCAGTGGGGGGGCACACATGACTGTTGTTACATTACTATGTAGGATGGGGGGGCACACGTGACACTTGTATACATTTGCTATGACTGTACTGGTATGTCATGTACTCCATTTCATTCTGTATTTCTAGCTATCATGCTGACTAGATGCATACCAGTGTACTACTGATTGTGTCGTTGGTTGTCCTACATATTATTGTCTGACTTCCTACCCTTCAGAACTAACATCCCATTGCCTACCTTGCTGTGGTCTGTCTGTGTAGGCCTGGGGTGGAGGTTAACCATAACTATCATTCTGGGGCCATGGCACAGGCTCTGTTTGGGTTTTTCTATACCTGTCCTGCTGGCTGCGACTGTTGTTGGGTATGTGAACAATCTTGACTGGCATGTGTAGGTCATATGGACGCACATTTCCTGCAGTGGGGTTTGTCACCCTGTGTAGTACTGGCTACTATGGTGACACCAGTATGTGTTACAGATGTCAGGGTGCCACTATGGGTGTCTACTGTCTGCTGCCATAACATTCAGCCACCCAATTCCCTTGCATGCTCACATCCATACCATAGCTACAGGTAACGACACATCCTACTCCATTTGGCAATTGGTAGGTTGATTGACTTACCTTGAAGGTGTGCCAGACTTGTGGATGGTGCTGGAGGGCTGCCTATGTCTGATGCACATAGTACACTCCCTATACATGGTTGAGCACAGGTAGTGTTATGTTTAGCATCCCTTTTACTGTACATGTGAGTCAGAGAGAGGTGTCATTCCCTGGGTCCATACTGTGTCAGTGCATGTGCTATGCGTTGCGTCTTTGCCAAGGCCAGGGCATACTGAGCATGCCTCTTTCTGCCTACTGGGGCAGGCTCAGGTTGTTCCTCCTCTGGGTCACTCTGTGCCTGTGCAGGCCTTGGCATTGGTGGGAGCTGTGTGGCCCTGTCCCATGCTGTTCCTGCTGCAGCTGTTTCCATGGGATCATATTGTATAGCAGCACATACCATAACAATTTGGGTACATGTAGCTGGTGAATATTGCAAGGCTTCACTGGATGTGTCCAGACACTGGAACCATGACCTGAGCATCCCAAACACATGCTCTATTATATGTCTGGCCCGTGCATGTGCCTCATTATGGCATTCTTGTTCAGGTGTGTGTGCATTTCTGATGGGTGTCATCAGCCACAGCTCCAGTGTGTACCCAGCATCCCCCTAGGTGACCATAGGGGATGTCCCCATTGGCAAATCTCTGGTACAGCTGCGTCAGATGCCATATGTGGGAATCATCGTAGCTTCCATGGCAGCCAGCACACACATTCATTATAATGCCCTGGGCATCACATATGACTTAGCAGTTGATAGAGAGGGTGTCCATGTGGTTGATGTAGGCCCTACCCTGCTTACCAGGTGGTGCTTTGATGCATATGTGCATACAGTCTATAGCACCCACTACCCCAGGGTATTCTGCTATTTGGTGGAAGAGACGCATATTGCTGGTCAACACCTCACAGGTGTTGAGGAAATATACGTGCTCACTGGCATGTACTGTCATGGCATCCAGGTACTGGTTTAATACTCTCGATACTGATGCCTGTGAGAACCCCATGATATCCCCAGATGTGCTTTGGGAGGTACCTGTGGCTAGTATACCTAGGCCTACACATACCTTGGTATACACTGCGATGGGTTCCACTCAGTCAGTTTGGTGTGTCAGTTGTGGCCGGCACAGCTCAACTGTTTGCTGTAGGAGGTCTCTGTCCACCCTATAGTGCTCCACTATCTCCAGCTCATGTAGCCTCTGGTAGGTTACCCTGGGTCTGTACACTCTTCTCCATCTCCTCACTGTGGGTTGTTAAGCAGCATTCACATCCTCACTACTCTCAGCCTCTTGCACATGTTGTTCTATGTTGCCTGCTGCAGCCTTTCTCATTTTGTAGGTTTGTTTGTTAAAATTTTCCCGCTTGTATACACCGGTGGTGTAGAGTGTGGGAAAAACCAGTGGGGAAGGTGTTTGATTAGTTTATAGTATTGTTCTGGGCTGGGCTGCTCTGCTGCTTGTGTAATTGGCTGACTCTGATACATTTCACCTGCCAGCTAAGCTAGTTCTCCTTGATTACCTTCCTACTGCTGTTTTCCCTTCCCATTGCCTTCCTGTTTAAGCCCGTCTGCGCACCACACAGACAGAGTGCTCAAATGTGCACACTGCTGCTATTTCCTGGTTTAACTTCTTTTTTCTTCCTGTACAACCTGGTGCGCGGTGCACACACCCACTTAGGCTTTGTAAAGAGTGCTAGGCAGGTTTGGACACACCCCCTAGCTTAGCTGTGCTAAGCTAGAAGCAAACCCGAGCCACAGGGCTCCAATCCACTTACAGTATGCCTGACACCCCCCCCCCATGCTATTACCTACCTCCTAGGCTTGCACCCAGCTATTCATACTCTTACACTGTTGGGACCTGACTCACATGCTGGGGAAAACTGGGATTCACTATCCTTCCCCTCATTTGCATAGAATTGCCTGCTAATGCATAGTTTCATGTCTCACACTGAGCCTCCCACCTTAGCAACCCCTACTCACTGGCCAAGTTTTCTTCTGCCTGCCATTGACTTGCATGGTAGAATACTGATTTTAGTTACAATGCTTATTTTAGGTTTATTTTGCTATTTTCCCCCGATCCCATTTGTGTGCCACCGCTCTATGCTTAAACATCCGAGATCGGCGAAAAAAAAAAAAAAGTTGATTTTTAATTTTTTTTTATTGTTTGCAATGCCAATGACCTTATACATGGTCACTGGCATGCTTCCTCGATGATATGCAGCCTTTATTTGGACCTGTCATAGCTCCGTTTTGGATTTTTCCAGGAATGTACTCGGTTACCAACCAAGTACATTTCTGCGGATAGCACTAGTCTTGCACAGACTGTTGCAAGCTTCCTGGATTGCAAAATCACCTAATTTGCATGGATTTCACCTGCAAATGGGGTGATTTGCATACCAGGGCTTAGTCCATGCAGGATTAGTGCAGGAGCGCTCGTGCACGCCCCTGCAGGCTGTTCCTGGATCATATGGCAGACATATTGCCTGTGTGTGCTCCTGCACCAATCTTACACTCCGTGCAAGCTTTTATGAATCCAGTGGCCTGAGTGCTTAAAATGTAAATATAGTGAAATGTGTAACCCCGAAATGAATATTACAATGGAAAGGCACATATTTCACACAAGAAATCAAAAGCTTGGTGAAACTATAGCAGCATATATTACTGACTTGAGAAATAAAGCTAAAGTCTGCAGATTTGGTTTACAAGATGAGTTGATAAAAGTCGTGCTATGTGTGGTGTTAATAATGATGCAGTGAGAAAGACTTTGCTTCAACATAGTGATTTAGCATTAAGCAAAGCCATAGAGATTTGCCAAATACATGAGTTTACAAAAAAGCACACTTATAAGCTTATGAATGAGAAAAGCATGCTTGCAGTATCTACCAGAAAGAATGTTGATAGTGTACAACATAAAGCTAAGACGAAAAAGAAATATAAACCAAAGAAAGTGGCACATCCAACCTTAACTATAAACTGAATGGGGTCATAGCAAACAATCTTATTGTTAACTGTCGTAATTGTGGAGGCAGTTATGAACTTAAACAAGAGAAGTGCTTAGCTTGGTCAACAGTATCACAAATATAAAATGGAATACTTTCAAAAGGTTTTGCAAGTCTAAAGTGGCACAATCTTTATTAAAAGAGAGTATCTGAAGATGCAAGTAGATCAGATGGAGAGCTGCGAGCAAACTTTATGTTGATGGTGCTTCTGTGATCATTGAAACAGTTAATACAGTAGACTATCAGTTGTCAGCAAAGAGTGAAATATTTTACACTGTATGGATTAATGGGAACCTTCAGAGCTCAAAGTAGATACTGGGTTCAAGTGCAATTTTATCAGCACGAATGTTTTGCCAAAATACAAGCTGGTGATTAACATGATTCAGCAAAGTGTGCAAAACTAGTTGCTGATGGTGGTGAAGATATTCAAACTGATGGAGCAGTAGTTCTTACATGGCATTCTGCTGGAAACAGCAATGACTTACAGTTTTACATAGTCAAAAGATACGCACAGTCACTGTTAGGCCTCAAAGACAGTTTGAGAATTAGATTGATTTCATTTAATAAAGAGGTCCACCATCTGAGTATGTACAACCATGATAGTTTTGCAGAGAATATTTTTTGTGAATATTCTGATATTTTCAAAGACGAAGCCTCTCATAAACTCCCAGAGCACATACATTCCATAAAGTTAAACCATGAAAAAAGCCCAGCTGTCAGACCAGCAAGTAAGATTCTGGTAGCAATGCATAGCAAAGTAAAAGCAGAATTTGACAAAATGGTTAATTTAGATGTCATAACTCCAGTAGAAGAACTGACCAAATGGGTATCCTCCATGGTTGTAGCTCATTAAAAAAGCTCAAATGATACTTGAATATGTATTAATCTGAGACTTGTGTCCTCATCATCCGATGTGCCCAGTAAAAGAGGTAGTTACTCTCATGCCAAATGCCACTATTTTTTCGGTCTTAGATATAAAAAGATCCTTTTGGTAAATTTTGCCAGATCACAAATCATTGTTAACTACATTCAAAACACCATTTGGAATATACAGATTTTTGAGAATGCCATTTGGGATTCTGCCAGTGAAGTATTTCAACGTGCAATAGGACAATTTTTTTCTGGTTATCCATGTGCTATCATAGTAGATGACATTATTGTGGGGGGAATGGTGAAGACAAACATGATAGAACTTTCAGGAAAGTTCTAGACCATGCACATGAAGTCATTTTTAAACTGAATCCTCAGAAATGCAAATGAAAACTGAAAAACCC